>NW_028230861.1:0-26516 GCF_043228905.1 Azolla caroliniana | reverse complement strand
AGAGGGTGACGAACGCCGCCACCGCATGTCTCGACGACAAGAGGACGAACGTCAACAACGTCGCCAATTCAAGGCCGATGACGAGGAAAGAGCTCTAGGCGTCGCCGCCTCCCGCCTACTCCAACAGTGCGATCTTCGCCCTCGTGCTTGTATTCGTCGCTTCTAAATAGTACATAAACCTTGTTCAAATTATTCTCGTGGTCTCTCTCTAATTTCTCGTAAGTGTTTACGAACAAGTGCGTCTCCCCAATCGCGCATTACACCCACACGAACGTAAACACGAGCACCAACGTCCCTCCAACACGAACGTAAACACGAGCACCAACGCATAGAATTTGCCTATAGGGACCGCAAACCACCCAAACGGAAAAAAAAACATCAAAGCAGGACACCCATACCGCACACGCCACGGCAACGGCTAAGGCTAAGGTCAACTTGTACACGCGGCGAATGTGAACTTGCTTCCACACTTGCCCGATAGGACACTCCTAGTGTGGTAGTCCGGTTAGCTTTCCTTGTCGTCGTCGTTACCAACCCCTCGTCCGTCCGAACGAGCGAGTACGGACACCGGTCTATCTACGTTCATCGATGTAGCACACTCGGGAGCCACCACTCGTCCCGCAGTAGCCTCCGCGTGCTTAGTGTCTCGGCACTAGCGCGTTCTAGTTTAATGTGCACGTGCCCGCACACCCCTACGCGCACGCGCGAGTGCGCACATTTACCTATGTATGTATAAATGTTATGTTGCTCGACAAGCTCTCGCGCGAGGAGGAGGAGTACCCGCTACAGGTTGCGCCCAGATTGTCTGGTGACAATACGACACCTAGGACTAGCCTAGACGTGTGGGAGGGTGGACTAGTTGGTATGGGTCTTGGGCAAGAGTTGTACGCAGGACACACACGTTATGGTAATGGGAGTGGTGAGTGACATGCATGTGCTCTGATTGCATGGCCATGTGTATATATTAAAGGTGGAGGGAGCAATGTCAATACAATCCATTAGGAGACAAGCACCGGGATCATAAGGACAATCGCAATGGCAAAGCTTACTTCCGTATTCCTCATGGCCGTGATCATGCTCGCCGCGTGTACCGCGGCCAATGCTAGGTCTGTAGGGCGGGACCGTGAAGAGGAGCGACGCGATCGACGTCGTGAGGGAGACATTGACGAGGAGAGGCGCGATCGACGCCGAGAGGGGGAGTGCGATGACGAGAGGCGCGAGCGACGTCGTGAGGGGTTCCTTGAGGAGGGGCGCCGCTACAGAGACAACAAGAGAGACTCCGAAGAGGAAAGGGAACGTCGTAGCCGTGGTCGCGATGAGCCACGTGACGAGGAACTGAGGCGAGAGTGCGGTGATTTCATCGACAAGCAGATCCGAGAGCTACAAGAGCGCTCCGAAAGAGAGGAAGGTGAACAAGGACGTCGCTCCCCATGGATCGAAAACACTCGATACTCAAGACCCTCGGAACGGTGCTGCAGGAACGTCGAACGAATCCCCGCCGAAGATCGATGCGATCGCCTACGTGATGCCTTGTATGCTGACGAGGAGGAACGACGCAATGATGAAGGCCGACGCCATGGCCAACAATCAAGGGAACACCGTAGCCGGGAGGAAGAGGACGAGGAGCGCGAGAGAGATAGCAGCCGTGAGCGACGAGAGGGTGACGAACGCCGCCACCGCATGTCTCGACGACAAGAGGACGAACGTCAACAACGTCGCCAATTCAAGGCCGATGACGAGGAAAGAGCTCTAGGCGTCGCCGCCTCCCGCCTACTCCAACAGTGCGATCTTCGCCCTCGTGCTTGTATTCGTCGCTTCTAAATAGTACATAAACCTTGTTCAAATTATTCTCGTGGTCTCTCTCTAATTTCTCGTAAGTGTTTACGAACAAGTGCGTCTCCCCAATCGCGCATTACACCCACACGAACGTAAACACGAGCACCAACGTCCCTCCAACACGAACGTAAACACGAGCACCAACGCATAGAATTTGCCTATAGGGACCGCAAACCACCCAAACGGAAAAAAAAACATCAAAGCAGGACACCCATACCGCACACGCCACGGCAACGGCTAAGGCTAAGGTCAACTTGTACACGCGGCGAATGTGAACTTGCTTCCACACTTGCCCGATAGGACACTCCTAGTGTGGTAGTCCGGTTAGCTTTCCTTGTCGTCGTCGTTACCAACCCCTCGTCCGTCCGAACGAGCGAGTACGGACACCGGTCTATCTACGTTCATCGATGTAGCACACTCGGGAGCCACCACTCGTCCCGCAGTAGCCTCCGCGTGCTTAGTGTCTCGGCACTAGCGCGTTCTAGTTTAATGTGCACGTGCCCGCACACCCCTACGCGCACGCGCGAGTGCGCACATTTACCTATGTATGTATAAATGTTATGTTGCTCGACAAGCTCTCGCGCGAGGAGGAGGAGTACCCGCTACAGGTTGCGCCCAGATTGTCTGGTGACAATACGACACCTAGGACTAGCCTAGACGTGTGGGAGGGTGGACTAGTTGGTATGGGTCTTGGGCAAGAGTTGTACGCAGGACACACACGTTATGGTAATGGGAGTGGTGAGTGACATGCATGTGCTCTGATTGCATGGCCATGTGTATATATTAAAGGTGGAGGGAGCAATGTCAATACAATCCATTAGGAGACAAGCACCGGGATCATAAGGACAATCGCAATGGCAAAGCTTACTTCCGTATTCCTCATGGCCGTGATCATGCTCGCCGCGTGTACCGCGGCCAATGCTAGGTCTGTAGGGCGGGACCGTGAAGAGGAGCGACGCGATCGACGTCGTGAGGGAGACATTGACGAGGAGAGGCGCGATCGACGCCGAGAGGGGGAGTGCGATGACGAGAGGCGCGAGCGACGTCGTGAGGGGTTCCTTGAGGAGGGGCGCCGCTACAGAGACAACAAGAGAGACTCCGAAGAGGAAAGGGAACGTCGTAGCCGTGGTCGCGATGAGCCACGTGACGAGGAACTGAGGCGAGAGTGCGGTGATTTCATCGACAAGCAGATCCGAGAGCTACAAGAGCGCTCCGAAAGAGAGGAAGGTGAACAAGGACGTCGCTCCCCATGGATCGAAAACACTCGATACTCAAGACCCTCGGAACGGTGCTGCAGGAACGTCGAACGAATCCCCGCCGAAGATCGATGCGATCGCCTACGTGATGCCTTGTATGCTGACGAGGAGGAACGACGCAATGATGAAGGCCGACGCCATGGCCAACAATCAAGGGAACACCGTAGCCGGGAGGAAGAGGACGAGGAGCGCGAGAGAGATAGCAGCCGTGAGCGACGAGAGGGTGACGAACGCCGCCACCGCATGTCTCGACGACAAGAGGACGAACGTCAACAACGTCGCCAATTCAAGGCCGATGACGAGGAAAGAGCTCTAGGCGTCGCCGCCTCCCGCCTACTCCAACAGTGCGATCTTCGCCCTCGTGCTTGTATTCGTCGCTTCTAAATAGTACATAAACCTTGTTCAAATTATTCTCGTGGTCTCTCTCTAATTTCTCGTAAGTGTTTACGAACAAGTGCGTCTCCCCAATCGCGCATTACACCCACACGAACGTAAACACGAGCACCAACGTCCCTCCAACACGAACGTAAACACGAGCACCAACGCATAGAATTTGCCTATAGGGACCGCAAACCACCCAAACGGAAAAAAAAACATCAAAGCAGGACACCCATACCGCACACGCCACGGCAACGGCTAAGGCTAAGGTCAACTTGTACACGCGGCGAATGTGAACTTGCTTCCACACTTGCCCGATAGGACACTCCTAGTGTGGTAGTCCGGTTAGCTTTCCTTGTCGTCGTCGTTACCAACCCCTCGTCCGTCCGAACGAGCGAGTACGGACACCGGTCTATCTACGTTCATCGATGTAGCACACTCGGGAGCCACCACTCGTCCCGCAGTAGCCTCCGCGTGCTTAGTGTCTCGGCACTAGCGCGTTCTAGTTTAATGTGCACGTGCCCGCACACCCCTACGCGCACGCGCGAGTGCGCACATTTACCTATGTATGTATAAATGTTATGTTGCTCGACAAGCTCTCGCGCGAGGAGGAGGAGTACCCGCTACAGGTTGCGCCCAGATTGTCTGGTGACAATACGACACCTAGGACTAGCCTAGACGTGTGGGAGGGTGGACTAGTTGGTATGGGTCTTGGGCAAGAGTTGTACGCAGGACACACACGTTATGGTAATGGGAGTGGTGAGTGACATGCATGTGCTCTGATTGCATGGCCATGTGTATATATTAAAGGTGGAGGGAGCAATGTCAATACAATCCATTAGGAGACAAGCACCGGGATCATAAGGACAATCGCAATGGCAAAGCTTACTTCCGTATTCCTCATGGCCGTGATCATGCTCGCCGCGTGTACCGCGGCCAATGCTAGGTCTGTAGGGCGGGACCGTGAAGAGGAGCGACGCGATCGACGTCGTGAGGGAGACATTGACGAGGAGAGGCGCGATCGACGCCGAGAGGGGGAGTGCGATGACGAGAGGCGCGAGCGACGTCGTGAGGGGTTCCTTGAGGAGGGGCGCCGCTACAGAGACAACAAGAGAGACTCCGAAGAGGAAAGGGAACGTCGTAGCCGTGGTCGCGATGAGCCACGTGACGAGGAACTGAGGCGAGAGTGCGGTGATTTCATCGACAAGCAGATCCGAGAGCTACAAGAGCGCTCCGAAAGAGAGGAAGGTGAACAAGGACGTCGCTCCCCATGGATCGAAAACACTCGATACTCAAGACCCTCGGAACGGTGCTGCAGGAACGTCGAACGAATCCCCGCCGAAGATCGATGCGATCGCCTACGTGATGCCTTGTATGCTGACGAGGAGGAACGACGCAATGATGAAGGCCGACGCCATGGCCAACAATCAAGGGAACACCGTAGCCGGGAGGAAGAGGACGAGGAGCGCGAGAGAGATAGCAGCCGTGAGCGACGAGAGGGTGACGAACGCCGCCACCGCATGTCTCGACGACAAGAGGACGAACGTCAACAACGTCGCCAATTCAAGGCCGATGACGAGGAAAGAGCTCTAGGCGTCGCCGCCTCCCGCCTACTCCAACAGTGCGATCTTCGCCCTCGTGCTTGTATTCGTCGCTTCTAAATAGTACATAAACCTTGTTCAAATTATTCTCGTGGTCTCTCTCTAATTTCTCGTAAGTGTTTACGAACAAGTGCGTCTCCCCAATCGCGCATTACACCCACACGAACGTAAACACGAGCACCAACGTCCCTCCAACACGAACGTAAACACGAGCACCAACGCATAGAATTTGCCTATAGGGACCGCAAACCACCCAAACGGAAAAAAAAACATCAAAGCAGGACACCCATACCGCACACGCCACGGCAACGGCTAAGGCTAAGGTCAACTTGTACACGCGGCGAATGTGAACTTGCTTCCACACTTGCCCGATAGGACACTCCTAGTGTGGTAGTCCGGTTAGCTTTCCTTGTCGTCGTCGTTACCAACCCCTCGTCCGTCCGAACGAGCGAGTACGGACACCGGTCTATCTACGTTCATCGATGTAGCACACTCGGGAGCCACCACTCGTCCCGCAGTAGCCTCCGCGTGCTTAGTGTCTCGGCACTAGCGCGTTCTAGTTTAATGTGCACGTGCCCGCACACCCCTACGCGCACGCGCGAGTGCGCACATTTACCTATGTATGTATAAATGTTATGTTGCTCGACAAGCTCTCGCGCGAGGAGGAGGAGTACCCGCTACAGGTTGCGCCCAGATTGTCTGGTGACAATACGACACCTAGGACTAGCCTAGACGTGTGGGAGGGTGGACTAGTTGGTATGGGTCTTGGGCAAGAGTTGTACGCAGGACACACACGTTATGGTAATGGGAGTGGTGAGTGACATGCATGTGCTCTGATTGCATGGCCATGTGTATATATTAAAGGTGGAGGGAGCAATGTCAATACAATCCATTAGGAGACAAGCACCGGGATCATAAGGACAATCGCAATGGCAAAGCTTACTTCCGTATTCCTCATGGCCGTGATCATGCTCGCCGCGTGTACCGCGGCCAATGCTAGGTCTGTAGGGCGGGACCGTGAAGAGGAGCGACGCGATCGACGTCGTGAGGGAGACATTGACGAGGAGAGGCGCGATCGACGCCGAGAGGGGGAGTGCGATGACGAGAGGCGCGAGCGACGTCGTGAGGGGTTCCTTGAGGAGGGGCGCCGCTACAGAGACAACAAGAGAGACTCCGAAGAGGAAAGGGAACGTCGTAGCCGTGGTCGCGATGAGCCACGTGACGAGGAACTGAGGCGAGAGTGCGGTGATTTCATCGACAAGCAGATCCGAGAGCTACAAGAGCGCTCCGAAAGAGAGGAAGGTGAACAAGGACGTCGCTCCCCATGGATCGAAAACACTCGATACTCAAGACCCTCGGAACGGTGCTGCAGGAACGTCGAACGAATCCCCGCCGAAGATCGATGCGATCGCCTACGTGATGCCTTGTATGCTGACGAGGAGGAACGACGCAATGATGAAGGCCGACGCCATGGCCAACAATCAAGGGAACACCGTAGCCGGGAGGAAGAGGACGAGGAGCGCGAGAGAGATAGCAGCCGTGAGCGAAGAGAGGGTGACGAACGCCGCCACCGCATGTCTCGACGACAAGAGGACGAACGTCAACAACGTCGCCAATTCAAGGCCGATGACGAGGAAAGAGCTCTAGGCGTCGCCGCCTCCCGCCTACTCCAACAGTGCGATCTTCGCCCTCGTGCTTGTATTCGTCGCTTCTAAATAGTACATAAACCTTGTTCAAATTATTCTCGTGGTCTCTCTCTAATTTCTCGTAAGTGTTTACGAACAAGTGCGTCTCCCCAATCGCGCATTACACCCACACGAACGTAAACACGAGCACCAACGTCCCTCCAACACGAACGTAAACACGAGCACCAACGCATAGAATTTGCCTATAGGGACCGCAAACCACCCAAACGGAAAAAAAAACATCAAAGCAGGACACCCATACCGCACACGCCACGGCAACGGCTAAGGCTAAGGTCAACTTGTACACGCGGCGAATGTGAACTTGCTTCCACACTTGCCCGATAGGACACTCCTAGTGTGGTAGTCCGGTTAGCTTTCCTTGTCGTCGTCGTTACCAACCCCTCGTCCGTCCGAACGAGCGAGTACGGACACCGGTCTATCTACGTTCATCGATGTAGCACACTCGGGAGCCACCACTCGTCCCGCAGTAGCCTCCGCGTGCTTAGTGTCTCGGCACTAGCGCGTTCTAGTTTAATGTGCACGTGCCCGCACACCCCTACGCGCACGCGCGAGTGCGCACATTTACCTATGTATGTATAAATGTTATGTTGCTCGACAAGCTCTCGCGCGAGGAGGAGGAGTACCCGCTACAGGTTGCGCCCAGATTGTCTGGTGACAATACGACACCTAGGACTAGCCTAGACGTGTGGGAGGGTGGACTAGTTGGTATGGGTCTTGGGCAAGAGTTGTACGCAGGACACACACGTTATGGTAATGGGAGTGGTGAGTGACATGCATGTGCTCTGATTGCATGGCCATGTGTATATATTAAAGGTGGAGGGAGCAATGTCAATACAATCCATTAGGAGACAAGCACCGGGATCATAAGGACAATCGCAATGGCAAAGCTTACTTCCGTATTCCTCATGGCCGTGATCATGCTCGCCGCGTGTACCGCGGCCAATGCTAGGTCTGTAGGGCGGGACCGTGAAGAGGAGCGACGCGATCGACGTCGTGAGGGAGACATTGACGAGGAGAGGCGCGATCGACGCCGAGAGGGGGAGTGCGATGACGAGAGGCGCGAGCGACGTCGTGAGGGGTTCCTTGAGGAGGGGCGCCGCTACAGAGACAACAAGAGAGACTCCGAAGAGGAAAGGGAACGTCGTAGCCGTGGTCGCGATGAGCCACGTGACGAGGAACTGAGGCGAGAGTGCGGTGATTTCATCGACAAGCAGATCCGAGAGCTACAAGAGCGCTCCGAAAGAGAGGAAGGTGAACAAGGACGTCGCTCCCCATGGATCGAAAACACTCGATACTCAAGACCCTCGGAACGGTGCTGCAGGAACGTCGAACGAATCCCCGCCGAAGATCGATGCGATCGCCTACGTGATGCCTTGTATGCTGACGAGGAGGAACGACGCAATGATGAAGGCCGACGCCATGGCCAACAATCAAGGGAACACCGTAGCCGGGAGGAAGAGGACGAGGAGCGCGAGAGAGATAGCAGCCGTGAGCGAAGAGAGGGTGACGAACGCCGCCACCGCATGTCTCGACGACAAGAGGACGAACGTCAACAACGTCGCCAATTCAAGGCCGATGACGAGGAAAGAGCTCTAGGCGTCGCCGCCTCCCGCCTACTCCAACAGTGCGATCTTCGCCCTCGTGCTTGTATTCGTCGCTTCTAAATAGTACATAAACCTTGTTCAAATTATTCTCGTGGTCTCTCTCTAATTTCTCGTAAGTGTTTACGAACAAGTGCGTCTCCCCAATCGCGCATTACACCCACACGAACGTAAACACGAGCACCAACGTCCCTCCAACACGAACGTAAACACGAGCACCAACGCATAGAATTTGCCTATAGGGACCGCAAACCACCCAAACGGAAAAAAAAACATCAAAGCAGGACACCCATACCGCACACGCCACGGCAACGGCTAAGGCTAAGGTCAACTTGTACACGCGGCGAATGTGAACTTGCTTCCACACTTGCCCGATAGGACACTCCTAGTGTGGTAGTCCGGTTAGCTTTCCTTGTCGTCGTCGTTACCAACCCCTCGTCCGTCCGAACGAGCGAGTACGGACACCGGTCTATCTACGTTCATCGATGTAGCACACTCGGGAGCCACCACTCGTCCCGCAGTAGCCTCCGCGTGCTTAGTGTCTCGGCACTAGCGCGTTCTAGTTTAATGTGCACGTGCCCGCACACCCCTACGCGCACGCGCGAGTGCGCACATTTACCTATGTATGTATAAATGTTATGTTGCTCGACAAGCTCTCGCGCGAGGAGGAGGAGTACCCGCTACAGGTTGCGCCCAGATTGTCTGGTGACAATACGACACCTAGGACTAGCCTAGACGTGTGGGAGGGTGGACTAGTTGGTATGGGTCTTGGGCAAGAGTTGTACGCAGGACACACACGTTATGGTAATGGGAGTGGTGAGTGACATGCATGTGCTCTGATTGCATGGCCATGTGTATATATTAAAGGTGGAGGGAGCAATGTCAATACAATCCATTAGGAGACAAGCACCGGGATCATAAGGACAATCGCAATGGCAAAGCTTACTTCCGTATTCCTCATGGCCGTGATCATGCTCGCCGCGTGTACCGCGGCCAATGCTAGGTCTGTAGGGCGGGACCGTGAAGAGGAGCGACGCGATCGACGTCGTGAGGGAGACATTGACGAGGAGAGGCGCGATCGACGCCGAGAGGGGGAGTGCGATGACGAGAGGCGCGAGCGACGTCGTGAGGGGTTCCTTGAGGAGGGGCGCCGCTACAGAGACAACAAGAGAGACTCCGAAGAGGAAAGGGAACGTCGTAGCCGTGGTCGCGATGAGCCACGTGACGAGGAACTGAGGCGAGAGTGCGGTGATTTCATCGACAAGCAGATCCGAGAGCTACAAGAGCGCTCCGAAAGAGAGGAAGGTGAACAAGGACGTCGCTCCCCATGGATCGAAAACACTCGATACTCAAGACCCTCGGAACGGTGCTGCAGGAACGTCGAACGAATCCCCGCCGAAGATCGATGCGATCGCCTACGTGATGCCTTGTATGCTGACGAGGAGGAACGACGCAATGATGAAGGCCGACGCCATGGCCAACAATCAAGGGAACACCGTAGCCGGGAGGAAGAGGACGAGGAGCGCGAGAGAGATAGCAGCCGTGAGCGAAGAGAGGGTGACGAACGCCGCCACCGCATGTCTCGACGACAAGAGGACGAACGTCAACAACGTCGCCAATTCAAGGCCGATGACGAGGAAAGAGCTCTAGGCGTCGCCGCCTCCCGCCTACTCCAACAGTGCGATCTTCGCCCTCGTGCTTGTATTCGTCGCTTCTAAATAGTACATAAACCTTGTTCAAATTATTCTCGTGGTCTCTCTCTAATTTCTCGTAAGTGTTTACGAACAAGTGCGTCTCCCCAATCGCGCATTACACCCACACGAACGTAAACACGAGCACCAACGTCCCTCCAACACGAACGTAAACACGAGCACCAACGCATAGAATTTGCCTATAGGGACCGCAAACCACCCAAACGGAAAAAAAAACATCAAAGCAGGACACCCATACCGCACACGCCACGGCAACGGCTAAGGCTAAGGTCAACTTGTACACGCGGCGAATGTGAACTTGCTTCCACACTTGCCCGATAGGACACTCCTAGTGTGGTAGTCCGGTTAGCTTTCCTTGTCGTCGTCGTTACCAACCCCTCGTCCGTCCGAACGAGCGAGTACGGACACCGGTCTATCTACGTTCATCGATGTAGCACACTCGGGAGCCACCACTCGTCCCGCAGTAGCCTCCGCGTGCTTAGTGTCTCGGCACTAGCGCGTTCTAGTTTAATGTGCACGTGCCCGCACACCCCTACGCGCACGCGCGAGTGCGCACATTTACCTATGTATGTATAAATGTTATGTTGCTCGACAAGCTCTCGCGCGAGGAGGAGGAGTACCCGCTACAGGTTGCGCCCAGATTGTCTGGTGACAATACGACACCTAGGACTAGCCTAGACGTGTGGGAGGGTGGACTAGTTGGTATGGGTCTTGGGCAAGAGTTGTACGCAGGACACACACGTTATGGTAATGGGAGTGGTGAGTGACATGCATGTGCTCTGATTGCATGGCCATGTGTATATATTAAAGGTGGAGGGAGCAATGTCAATACAATCCATTAGGAGACAAGCACCGGGATCATAAGGACAATCGCAATGGCAAAGCTTACTTCCGTATTCCTCATGGCCGTGATCATGCTCGCCGCGTGTACCGCGGCCAATGCTAGGTCTGTAGGGCGGGACCGTGAAGAGGAGCGACGCGATCGACGTCGTGAGGGAGACATTGACGAGGAGAGGCGCGATCGACGCCGAGAGGGGGAGTGCGATGACGAGAGGCGCGAGCGACGTCGTGAGGGGTTCCTTGAGGAGGGGCGCCGCTACAGAGACAACAAGAGAGACTCCGAAGAGGAAAGGGAACGTCGTAGCCGTGGTCGCGATGAGCCACGTGACGAGGAACTGAGGCGAGAGTGCGGTGATTTCATCGACAAGCAGATCCGAGAGCTACAAGAGCGCTCCGAAAGAGAGGAAGGTGAACAAGGACGTCGCTCCCCATGGATCGAAAACACTCGATACTCAAGACCCTCGGAACGGTGCTGCAGGAACGTCGAACGAATCCCCGCCGAAGATCGATGCGATCGCCTACGTGATGCCTTGTATGCTGACGAGGAGGAACGACGCAATGATGAAGGCCGACGCCATGGCCAACAATCAAGGGAACACCGTAGCTGGGAGGAAGAGGACGAGGAGCGCGAGAGAGATAGCAGCCGTGAGCGACGAGAGGGTGACGAACGCCGCCACCGCATGTCTCGACGACAAGAGGACGAACGTCAACAACGTCGCCAATTCAAGGCCGATGACGAGGAAAGAGCTCTAGGCGTCGCCGCCTCCCGCCTACTCCAACAGTGCGATCTTCGCCCTCGTGCTTGTATTCGTCGCTTCTAAATAGTACATAAACCTTGTTCAAATTATTCTCGTGGTCTCTCTCTAATTTCTCGTAAGTGTTTACGAACAAGTGCGTCTCCCCAATCGCGCATTACACCCACACGAACGTAAACACGAGCACCAACGTCCCTCCAACACGAACGTAAACACGAGCACCAACGCATAGAATTTGCCTATAGGGACCGCAAACCACCCAAACGGAAAAAAAAACATCAAAGCAGGACACCCATACCGCACACGCCACGGCAACGGCTAAGGCTAAGGTCAACTTGTACACGCGGCGAATGTGAACTTGCTTCCACACTTGCCCGATAGGACACTCCTAGTGTGGTAGTCCGGTTAGCTTTCCTTGTCGTCGTCGTTACCAACCCCTCGTCCGTCCGAACGAGCGAGTACGGACACCGGTCTATCTACGTTCATCGATGTAGCACACTCGGGAGCCACCACTCGTCCCGCAGTAGCCTCCGCGTGCTTAGTGTCTCGGCACTAGCGCGTTCTAGTTTAATGTGCACGTGCCCGCACACCCCTACGCGCACGCGCGAGTGCGCACATTTACCTATGTATGTATAAATGTTATGTTGCTCGACAAGCTCTCGCGCGAGGAGGAGGAGTACCCGCTACAGGTTGCGCCCAGATTGTCTGGTGACAATACGACACCTAGGACTAGCCTAGACGTGTGGGAGGGTGGACTAGTTGGTATGGGTCTTGGGCAAGAGTTGTACGCAGGACACACACGTTATGGTAATGGGAGTGGTGAGTGACATGCATGTGCTCTGATTGCATGGCCATGTGTATATATTAAAGGTGGAGGGAGCAATGTCAATACAATCCATTAGGAGACAAGCACCGGGATCATAAGGACAATCGCAATGGCAAAGCTTACTTCCGTATTCCTCATGGCCGTGATCATGCTCGCCGCGTGTACCGCGGCCAATGCTAGGTCTGTAGGGCGGGACCGTGAAGAGGAGCGACGCGATCGACGTCGTGAGGGAGACATTGACGAGGAGAGGCGCGATCGACGCCGAGAGGGGGAGTGCGATGACGAGAGGCGCGAGCGACGTCGTGAGGGGTTCCTTGAGGAGGGGCGCCGCTACAGAGACAACAAGAGAGACTCCGAAGAGGAAAGGGAACGTCGTAGCCGTGGTCGCGATGAGCCACGTGACGAGGAACTGAGGCGAGAGTGCGGTGATTTCATCGACAAGCAGATCCGAGAGCTACAAGAGCGCTCCGAAAGAGAGGAAGGTGAACAAGGACGTCGCTCCCCATGGATCGAAAACACTCGATACTCAAGACCCTCGGAACGGTGCTGCAGGAACGTCGAACGAATCCCCGCCGAAGATCGATGCGATCGCCTACGTGATGCCTTGTATGCTGACGAGGAGGAACGACGCAATGATGAAGGCCGACGCCATGGCCAACAATCAAGGGAACACCGTAGCTGGGAGGAAGAGGACGAGGAGCGCGAGAGAGATAGCAGCCGTGAGCGACGAGAGGGTGACGAACGCCGCCACCGCATGTCTCGACGACAAGAGGACGAACGTCAACAACGTCGCCAATTCAAGGCCGATGACGAGGAAAGAGCTCTAGGCGTCGCCGCCTCCCGCCTACTCCAACAGTGCGATCTTCGCCCTCGTGCTTGTATTCGTCGCTTCTAAATAGTACATAAACCTTGTTCAAATTATTCTCGTGGTCTCTCTCTAATTTCTCGTAAGTGTTTACGAACAAGTGCGTCTCCCCAATCGCGCATTACACCCACACGAACGTAAACACGAGCACCAACGTCCCTCCAACACGAACGTAAACACGAGCACCAACGCATAGAATTTGCCTATAGGGACCGCAAACCACCCAAACGGAAAAAAAAACATCAAAGCAGGACACCCATACCGCACACGCCACGGCAACGGCTAAGGCTAAGGTCAACTTGTACACGCGGCGAATGTGAACTTGCTTCCACACTTGCCCGATAGGACACTCCTAGTGTGGTAGTCCGGTTAGCTTTCCTTGTCGTCGTCGTTACCAACCCCTCGTCCGTCCGAACGAGCGAGTACGGACACCGGTCTATCTACGTTCATCGATGTAGCACACTCGGGAGCCACCACTCGTCCCGCAGTAGCCTCCGCGTGCTTAGTGTCTCGGCACTAGCGCGTTCTAGTTTAATGTGCACGTGCCCGCACACCCCTACGCGCACGCGCGAGTGCGCACATTTACCTATGTATGTATAAATGTTATGTTGCTCGACAAGCTCTCGCGCGAGGAGGAGGAGTACCCGCTACAGGTTGCGCCCAGATTGTCTGGTGACAATACGACACCTAGGACTAGCCTAGACGTGTGGGAGGGTGGACTAGTTGGTATGGGTCTTGGGCAAGAGTTGTACGCAGGACACACACGTTATGGTAATGGGAGTGGTGAGTGACATGCATGTGCTCTGATTGCATGGCCATGTGTATATATTAAAGGTGGAGGGAGCAATGTCAATACAATCCATTAGGAGACAAGCACCGGGATCATAAGGACAATCGCAATGGCAAAGCTTACTTCCGTATTCCTCATGGCCGTGATCATGCTCGCCGCGTGTACCGCGGCCAATGCTAGGTCTGTAGGGCGGGACCGTGAAGAGGAGCGACGCGATCGACGTCGTGAGGGAGACATTGACGAGGAGAGGCGCGATCGACGCCGAGAGGGGGAGTGCGATGACGAGAGGCGCGAGCGACGTCGTGAGGGGTTCCTTGAGGAGGGGCGCCGCTACAGAGACAACAAGAGAGACTCCGAAGAGGAAAGGGAACGTCGTAGCCGTGGTCGCGATGAGCCACGTGACGAGGAACTGAGGCGAGAGTGCGGTGATTTCATCGACAAGCAGATCCGAGAGCTACAAGAGCGCTCCGAAAGAGAGGAAGGTGAACAAGGACGTCGCTCCCCATGGATCGAAAACACTCGATACTCAAGACCCTCGGAACGGTGCTGCAGGAACGTCGAACGAATCCCCGCCGAAGATCGATGCGATCGCCTACGTGATGCCTTGTATGCTGACGAGGAGGAACGACGCAATGATGAAGGCCGACGCCATGGCCAACAATCAAGGGAACACCGTAGCTGGGAGGAAGAGGACGAGGAGCGCGAGAGAGATAGCAGCCGTGAGCGACGAGAGGGTGACGAACGCCGCCACCGCATGTCTCGACGACAAGAGGACGAACGTCAACAACGTCGCCAATTCAAGGCCGATGACGAGGAAAGAGCTCTAGGCGTCGCCGCCTCCCGCCTACTCCAACAGTGCGATCTTCGCCCTCGTGCTTGTATTCGTCGCTTCTAAATAGTACATAAACCTTGTTCAAATTATTCTCGTGGTCTCTCTCTAATTTCTCGTAAGTGTTTACGAACAAGTGCGTCTCCCCAATCGCGCATTACACCCACACGAACGTAAACACGAGCACCAACGTCCCTCCAACACGAACGTAAACACGAGCACCAACGCATAGAATTTGCCTATAGGGACCGCAAACCACCCAAACGGAAAAAAAAACATCAAAGCAGGACACCCATACCGCACACGCCACGGCAACGGCTAAGGCTAAGGTCAACTTGTACACGCGGCGAATGTGAACTTGCTTCCACACTTGCCCGATAGGACACTCCTAGTGTGGTAGTCCGGTTAGCTTTCCTTGTCGTCGTCGTTACCAACCCCTCGTCCGTCCGAACGAGCGAGTACGGACACCGGTCTATCTACGTTCATCGATGTAGCACACTCGGGAGCCACCACTCGTCCCGCAGTAGCCTCCGCGTGCTTAGTGTCTCGGCACTAGCGCGTTCTAGTTTAATGTGCACGTGCCCGCACACCCCTACGCGCACGCGCGAGTGCGCACATTTACCTATGTATGTATAAATGTTATGTTGCTCGACAAGCTCTCGCGCGAGGAGGAGGAGTACCCGCTACAGGTTGCGCCCAGATTGTCTGGTGACAATACGACACCTAGGACTAGCCTAGACGTGTGGGAGGGTGGACTAGTTGGTATGGGTCTTGGGCAAGAGTTGTACGCAGGACACACACGTTATGGTAATGGGAGTGGTGAGTGACATGCATGTGCTCTGATTGCATGGCCATGTGTATATATTAAAGGTGGAGGGAGCAATGTCAATACAATCCATTAGGAGACAAGCACCGGGATCATAAGGACAATCGCAATGGCAAAGCTTACTTCCGTATTCCTCATGGCCGTGATCATGCTCGCCGCGTGTACCGCGGCCAATGCTAGGTCTGTAGGGCGGGACCGTGAAGAGGAGCGACGCGATCGACGTCGTGAGGGAGACATTGACGAGGAGAGGCGCGATCGACGCCGAGAGGGGGAGTGCGATGACGAGAGGCGCGAGCGACGTCGTGAGGGGTTCCTTGAGGAGGGGCGCCGCTACAGAGACAACAAGAGAGACTCCGAAGAGGAAAGGGAACGTCGTAGCCGTGGTCGCGATGAGCCACGTGACGAGGAACTGAGGCGAGAGTGCGGTGATTTCATCGACAAGCAGATCCGAGAGCTACAAGAGCGCTCCGAAAGAGAGGAAG
Organism: Azolla caroliniana; assembly: GCF_043228905.1. Taxonomy (NCBI): domain Eukaryota; kingdom Viridiplantae; phylum Streptophyta; class Polypodiopsida; order Salviniales; family Salviniaceae; genus Azolla; species Azolla caroliniana. The sequence goes on along the minus strand of NW_028230861.1, from coordinate 10,213 downwards.
GTGAACAAGGACGTCGCTCCCCATGGATCGAAAACACTCGATACTCAAGACCCTCGGAACGGTGCTGCAGGAACGTCGAACGAATCCCCGCCGAAGATCGATGCGATCGCCTACGTGATGCCTTGTATGCTGACGAGGAGGAACGACGCAATGATGAAGGCCGACGCCATGGCCAACAATCAAGGGAACACCGTAGCTGGGAGGAAGAGGACGAGGAGCGCGAGAGAGATAGCAGCCGTGAGCGACGAGAGGGTGACGAACGCCGCCACCGCATGTCTCGACGACAAGAGGACGAACGTCAACAACGTCGCCAATTCAAGGCCGATGACGAGGAAAGAGCTCTAGGCGTCGCCGCCTCCCGCCTACTCCAACAGTGCGATCTTCGCCCTCGTGCTTGTATTCGTCGCTTCTAAATAGTACATAAACCTTGTTCAAATTATTCTCGTGGTCTCTCTCTAATTTCTCGTAAGTGTTTACGAACAAGTGCGTCTCCCCAATCGCGCATTACACCCACACGAACGTAAACACGAGCACCAACGTCCCTCCAACACGAACGTAAACACGAGCACCAACGCATAGAATTTGCCTATAGGGACCGCAAACCACCCAAACGGAAAAAAAAACATCAAAGCAGGACACCCATACCGCACACGCCACGGCAACGGCTAAGGCTAAGGTCAACTTGTACACGCGGCGAATGTGAACTTGCTTCCACACTTGCCCGATAGGACACTCCTAGTGTGGTAGTCCGGTTAGCTTTCCTTGTCGTCGTCGTTACCAACCCCTCGTCCGTCCGAACGAGCGAGTACGGACACCGGTCTATCTACGTTCATCGATGTAGCACACTCGGGAGCCACCACTCGTCCCGCAGTAGCCTCCGCGTGCTTAGTGTCTCGGCACTAGCGCGTTCTAGTTTAATGTGCACGTGCCCGCACACCCCTACGCGCACGCGCGAGTGCGCACATTTACCTATGTATGTATAAATGTTATGTTGCTCGACAAGCTCTCGCGCGAGGAGGAGGAGTACCCGCTACAGGTTGCGCCCAGATTGTCTGGTGACAATACGACACCTAGGACTAGCCTAGACGTGTGGGAGGGTGGACTAGTTGGTATGGGTCTTGGGCAAGAGTTGTACGCAGGACACACACGTTATGGTAATGGGAGTGGTGAGTGACATGCATGTGCTCTGATTGCATGGCCATGTGTATATATTAAAGGTGGAGGGAGCAATGTCAATACAATCCATTAGGAGACAAGCACCGGGATCATAAGGACAATCGCAATGGCAAAGCTTACTTCCGTATTCCTCATGGCCGTGATCATGCTCGCCGCGTGTACCGCGGCCAATGCTAGGTCTGTAGGGCGGGACCGTGAAGAGGAGCGACGCGATCGACGTCGTGAGGGAGACATTGACGAGGAGAGGCGCGATCGACGCCGAGAGGGGGAGTGCGATGACGAGAGGCGCGAGCGACGTCGTGAGGGGTTCCTTGAGGAGGGGCGCCGCTACAGAGACAACAAGAGAGACTCCGAAGAGGAAAGGGAACGTCGTAGCCGTGGTCGCGATGAGCCACGTGACGAGGAACTGAGGCGAGAGTGCGGTGATTTCATCGACAAGCAGATCCGAGAGCTACAAGAGCGCTCCGAAAGAGAGGAAGGTGAACAAGGACGTCGCTCCCCATGGATCGAAAACACTCGATACTCAAGACCCTCGGAACGGTGCTGCAGGAACGTCGAACGAATCCCCGCCGAAGATCGATGCGATCGCCTACGTGATGCCTTGTATGCTGACGAGGAGGAACGACGCAATGATGAAGGCCGACGCCATGGCCAACAATCAAGGGAACACCGTAGCTGGGAGGAAGAGGACGAGGAGCGCGAGAGAGATAGCAGCCGTGAGCGACGAGAGGGTGACGAACGCCGCCACCGCATGTCTCGACGACAAGAGGACGAACGTCAACAACGTCGCCAATTCAAGGCCGATGACGAGGAAAGAGCTCTAGGCGTCGCCGCCTCCCGCCTACTCCAACAGTGCGATCTTCGCCCTCGTGCTTGTATTCGTCGCTTCTAAATAGTACATAAACCTTGTTCAAATTATTCTCGTGGTCTCTCTCTAATTTCTCGTAAGTGTTTACGAACAAGTGCGTCTCCCCAATCGCGCATTACACCCACACGAACGTAAACACGAGCACCAACGTCCCTCCAACACGAACGTAAACACGAGCACCAACGCATAGAATTTGCCTATAGGGACCGCAAACCACCCAAACGGAAAAAAAAACATCAAAGCAGGACACCCATACCGCACACGCCACGGCAACGGCTAAGGCTAAGGTCAACTTGTACACGCGGCGAATGTGAACTTGCTTCCACACTTGCCCGATAGGACACTCCTAGTGTGGTAGTCCGGTTAGCTTTCCTTGTCGTCGTCGTTACCAACCCCTCGTCCGTCCGAACGAGCGAGTACGGACACCGGTCTATCTACGTTCATCGATGTAGCACACTCGGGAGCCACCACTCGTCCCGCAGTAGCCTCCGCGTGCTTAGTGTCTCGGCACTAGCGCGTTCTAGTTTAATGTGCACGTGCCCGCACACCCCTACGCGCACGCGCGAGTGCGCACATTTACCTATGTATGTATAAATGTTATGTTGCTCGACAAGCTCTCGCGCGAGGAGGAGGAGTACCCGCTACAGGTTGCGCCCAGATTGTCTGGTGACAATACGACACCTAGGACTAGCCTAGACGTGTGGGAGGGTGGACTAGTTGGTATGGGTCTTGGGCAAGAGTTGTACGCAGGACACACACGTTATGGTAATGGGAGTGGTGAGTGACATGCATGTGCTCTGATTGCATGGCCATGTGTATATATTAAAGGTGGAGGGAGCAATGTCAATACAATCCATTAGGAGACAAGCACCGGGATCATAAGGACAATCGCAATGGCAAAGCTTACTTCCGTATTCCTCATGGCCGTGATCATGCTCGCCGCGTGTACCGCGGCCAATGCTAGGTCTGTAGGGCGGGACCGTGAAGAGGAGCGACGCGATCGACGTCGTGAGGGAGACATTGACGAGGAGAGGCGCGATCGACGCCGAGAGGGGGAGTGCGATGACGAGAGGCGCGAGCGACGTCGTGAGGGGTTCCTTGAGGAGGGGCGCCGCTACAGAGACAACAAGAGAGACTCCGAAGAGGAAAGGGAACGTCGTAGCCGTGGTCGCGATGAGCCACGTGACGAGGAACTGAGGCGAGAGTGCGGTGATTTCATCGACAAGCAGATCCGAGAGCTACAAGAGCGCTCCGAAAGAGAGGAAGGTGAACAAGGACGTCGCTCCCCATGGATCGAAAACACTCGATACTCAAGACCCTCGGAACGGTGCTGCAGGAACGTCGAACGAATCCCCGCCGAAGATCGATGCGATCGCCTACGTGATGCCTTGTATGCTGACGAGGAGGAACGACGCAATGATGAAGGCCGACGCCATGGCCAACAATCAAGGGAACACCGTAGCTGGGAGGAAGAGGACGAGGAGCGCGAGAGAGATAGCAGCCGTGAGCGACGAGAGGGTGACGAACGCCGCCACCGCATGTCTCGACGACAAGAGGACGAACGTCAACAACGTCGCCAATTCAAGGCCGATGACGAGGAAAGAGCTCTAGGCGTCGCCGCCTCCCGCCTACTCCAACAGTGCGATCTTCGCCCTCGTGCTTGTATTCGTCGCTTCTAAATAGTACATAAACCTTGTTCAAATTATTCTCGTGGTCTCTCTCTAATTTCTCGTAAGTGTTTACGAACAAGTGCGTCTCCCCAATCGCGCATTACACCCACACGAACGTAAACACGAGCACCAACGTCCCTCCAACACGAACGTAAACACGAGCACCAACGCATAGAATTTGCCTATAGGGACCGCAAACCACCCAAACGGAAAAAAAAACATCAAAGCAGGACACCCATACCGCACACGCCACGGCAACGGCTAAGGCTAAGGTCAACTTGTACACGCGGCGAATGTGAACTTGCTTCCACACTTGCCCGATAGGACACTCCTAGTGTGGTAGTCCGGTTAGCTTTCCTTGTCGTCGTCGTTACCAACCCCTCGTCCGTCCGAACGAGCGAGTACGGACACCGGTCTATCTACGTTCATCGATGTAGCACACTCGGGAGCCACCACTCGTCCCGCAGTAGCCTCCGCGTGCTTAGTGTCTCGGCACTAGCGCGTTCTAGTTTAATGTGCACGTGCCCGCACACCCCTACGCGCACGCGCGAGTGCGCACATTTACCTATGTATGTATAAATGTTATGTTGCTCGACAAGCTCTCGCGCGAGGAGGAGGAGTACCCGCTACAGGTTGCGCCCAGATTGTCTGGTGACAATACGACACCTAGGACTAGCCTAGACGTGTGGGAGGGTGGACTAGTTGGTATGGGTCTTGGGCAAGAGTTGTACGCAGGACACACACGTTATGGTAATGGGAGTGGTGAGTGACATGCATGTGCTCTGATTGCATGGCCATGTGTATATATTAAAGGTGGAGGGAGCAATGTCAATACAATCCATTAGGAGACAAGCACCGGGATCATAAGGACAATCGCAATGGCAAAGCTTACTTCCGTATTCCTCATGGCCGTGATCATGCTCGCCGCGTGTACCGCGGCCAATGCTAGGTCTGTAGGGCGGGACCGTGAAGAGGAGCGACGCGATCGACGTCGTGAGGGAGACATTGACGAGGAGAGGCGCGATCGACGCCGAGAGGGGGAGTGCGATGACGAGAGGCGCGAGCGACGTCGTGAGGGGTTCCTTGAGGAGGGGCGCCGCTACAGAGACAACAAGAGAGACTCCGAAGAGGAAAGGGAACGTCGTAGCCGTGGTCGCGATGAGCCACGTGACGAGGAACTGAGGCGAGAGTGCGGTGATTTCATCGACAAGCAGATCCGAGAGCTACAAGAGCGCTCCGAAAGAGAGGAAGGTGAACAAGGACGTCGCTCCCCATGGATCGAAAACACTCGATACTCAAGACCCTCGGAACGGTGCTGCAGGAACGTCGAACGAATCCCCGCCGAAGATCGATGCGATCGCCTACGTGATGCCTTGTATGCTGACGAGGAGGAACGACGCAATGATGAAGGCCGACGCCATGGCCAACAATCAAGGGAACACCGTAGCTGGGAGGAAGAGGACGAGGAGCGCGAGAGAGATAGCAGCCGTGAGCGACGAGAGGGTGACGAACGCCGCCACCGCATGTCTCGACGACAAGAGGACGAACGTCAACAACGTCGCCAATTCAAGGCCGATGACGAGGAAAGAGCTCTAGGCATCGCCGCCTCCCGCCTACTCCAACAGTGCGATCTTCGCCCTCGTGCTTGTATTCGTCGCTTCTAAATAGTACATAAACCTTGTTCAAATTATTCTCGTGGTCTCTCTCTAATTTCTCGTAAGTGTTTACGAACAAGTGCGTCTCCCCAATCGCGCATTACACCCACACGAACGTAAACACGAGCACCAACGTCCCTCCAACACGAACGTAAACACGAGCACCAACGCATAGAATTTGCCTATAGGGACCGCAAACCACCCAAACGGAAAAAAAAACATCAAAGCAGGACACCCATACCGCACACGCCACGGCAACGGCTAAGGCTAAGGTCAACTTGTACACGCGGCGAATGTGAACTTGCTTCCACACTTGCCCGATAGGACACTCCTAGTGTGGTAGTCCGGTTAGCTTTCCTTGTCGTCGTCGTTACCAACCCCTCGTCCGTCCGAACGAGCGAGTACGGACACCGGTCTATCTACGTTCATCGATGTAGCACACTCGGGAGCCACCACTCGTCCCGCAGTAGCCTCCGCGTGCTTAGTGTCTCGGCACTAGCGCGTTCTAGTTTAATGTGCACGTGCCCGCACACCCCTACGCGCACGCGCGAGTGCGCACATTTACCTATGTATGTATAAATGTTATGTTGCTCGACAAGCTCTCGCGCGAGGAGGAGGAGTACCCGCTACAGGTTGCGCCCAGATTGTCTGGTGACAATACGACACCTAGGACTAGCCTAGACGTGTGGGAGGGTGGACTAGTTGGTATGGGTCTTGGGCAAGAGTTGTACGCAGGACACACACGTTATGGTAATGGGAGTGGTGAGTGACATGCATGTGCTCTGATTGCATGGCCATGTGTATATATTAAAGGTGGAGGGAGCAATGTCAATACAATCCATTAGGAGACAAGCACCGGGATCATAAGGACAATCGCAATGGCAAAGCTTACTTCCGTATTCCTCATGGCCGTGATCATGCTCGCCGCGTGTACCGCGGCCAATGCTAGGTCTGTAGGGCGGGACCGTGAAGAGGAGCGACGCGATCGACGTCGTGAGGGAGACATTGACGAGGAGAGGCGCGATCGACGCCGAGAGGGGGAGTGCGATGACGAGAGGCGCGAGCGACGTCGTGAGGGGTTCCTTGAGGAGGGGCGCCGCTACAGAGACAACAAGAGAGACTCCGAAGAGGAAAGGGAACGTCGTAGCCGTGGTCGCGATGAGCCACGTGACGAGGAACTGAGGCGAGAGTGCGGTGATTTCATCGACAAGCAGATCCGAGAGCTACAAGAGCGCTCCGAAAGAGAGGAAGGTGAACAAGGACGTCGCTCCCCATGGATCGAAAACACTCGATACTCAAGACCCTCGGAACGGTGCTGCAGGAACGTCGAACGAATCCCCGCCGAAGATCGATGCGATCGCCTACGTGATGCCTTGTATGCTGACGAGGAGGAACGACGCAATGATGAAGGCCGACGCCATGGCCAACAATCAAGGGAACACCGTAGCTGGGAGGAAGAGGACGAGGAGCGCGAGAGAGATAGCAGCCGTGAGCGACGAGAGGGTGACGAACGCCGCCACCGCATGTCTCGACGACAAGAGGACGAACGTCAACAACGTCGCCAATTCAAGGCCGATGACGAGGAAAGAGCTCTAGGCGTCGCCGCCTCCCGCCTACTCCAACAGTGCGATCTTCGCCCTCGTGCTTGTATTCGTCGCTTCTAAATAGTACATAAACCTTGTTCAAATTATTCTCGTGGTCTCTCTCTAATTTCTCGTAAGTGTTTACGAACAAGTGCGTCTCCCCAATCGCGCATTACACCCACACGAACGTAAACACGAGCACCAACGTCCCTCCAACACGAACGTAAACACGAGCACCAACGCATAGAATTTGCCTATAGGGACCGCAAACCACCCAAACGGAAAAAAAAACATCAAAGCAGGACACCCATACCGCACACGCCACGGCAACGGCTAAGGCTAAGGTCAACTTGTACACGCGGCGAATGTGAACTTGCTTCCACACTTGCCCGATAGGACACTCCTAGTGTGGTAGTCCGGTTAGCTTTCCTTGTCGTCGTCGTTACCAACCCCTCGTCCGTCCGAACGAGCGAGTACGGACACCGGTCTATCTACGTTCATCGATGTAGCACACTCGGGAGCCACCACTCGTCCCGCAGTAGCCTCCGCGTGCTTAGTGTCTCGGCACTAGCGCGTTCTAGTTTAATGTGCACGTGCCCGCACACCCCTACGCGCACGCGCGAGTGCGCACATTTACCTATGTATGTATAAATGTTATGTTGCTCGACAAGCTCTCGCGCGAGGAGGAGGAGTACCCGCTACAGGTTGCGCCCAGATTGTCTGGTGACAATACGACACCTAGGACTAGCCTAGACGTGTGGGAGGGTGGACTAGTTGGTATGGGTCTTGGGCAAGAGTTGTACGCAGGACACACACGTTATGGTAATGGGAGTGGTGAGTGACATGCATGTGCTCTGATTGCATGGCCATGTGTATATATTAAAGGTGGAGGGAGCAATGTCAATACAATCCATTAGGAGACAAGCACCGGGATCATAAGGACAATCGCAATGGCAAAGCTTACTTCCGTATTCCTCATGGCCGTGATCATGCTCGCCGCGTGTACCGCGGCCAATGCTAGGTCTGTAGGGCGGGACCGTGAAGAGGAGCGACGCGATCGACGTCGTGAGGGAGACATTGACGAGGAGAGGCGCGATCGACGCCGAGAGGGGGAGTGCGATGACGAGAGGCGCGAGCGACGTCGTGAGGGGTTCCTTGAGGAGGGGCGCCGCTACAGAGACAACAAGAGAGACTCCGAAGAGGAAAGGGAACGTCGTAGCCGTGGTCGCGATGAGCCACGTGACGAGGAACTGAGGCGAGAGTGCGGTGATTTCATCGACAAGCAGATCCGAGAGCTACAAGAGCGCTCCGAAAGAGAGGAAGGTGAACAAGGACGTCGCTCCCCATGGATCGAAAACACTCGATACTCAAGACCCTCGGAACGGTGCTGCAGGAACGTCGAACGAATCCCCGCCGAAGATCGATGCGATCGCCTACGTGATGCCTTGTATGCTGACGAGGAGGAACGACGCAATGATGAAGGCCGACGCCATGGCCAACAATCAAGGGAACACCGTAGCTGGGAGGAAGAGGACGAGGAGCGCGAGAGAGATAGCAGCCGTGAGCGACGAGAGGGTGACGAACGCCGCCACCGCATGTCTCGACGACAAGAGGACGAACGTCAACAACGTCGCCAATTCAAGGCCGATGACGAGGAAAGAGCTCTAGGCGTCGCCGCCTCCCGCCTACTCCAACAGTGCGATCTTCGCCCTCGTGCTTGTATTCGTCGCTTCTAAATAGTACATAAACCTTGTTCAAATTATTCTCGTGGTCTCTCTCTAATTTCTCGTAAGTGTTTACGAACAAGTGCGTCTCCCCAATCGCGCATTACACCCACACGAACGTAAACACGAGCACCAACGTCCCTCCAACACGAACGTAAACACGAGCACCAACGCATAGAATTTGCCTATAGGGACCGCAAACCACCCAAACGGAAAAAAAAACATCAAAGCAGGACACCCATACCGCACACGCCACGGCAACGGCTAAGGCTAAGGTCAACTTGTACACGCGGCGAATGTGAACTTGCTTCCACACTTGCCCGATAGGACACTCCTAGTGTGGTAGTCCGGTTAGCTTTCCTTGTCGTCGTCGTTACCAACCCCTCGTCCGTCCGAACGAGCGAGTACGGACACCGGTCTATCTACGTTCATCGATGTAGCACACTCGGGAGCCACCACTCGTCCCGCAGTAGCCTCCGCGTGCTTAGTGTCTCGGCACTAGCGCGTTCTAGTTTAATGTGCACGTGCCCGCACACCCCTACGCGCACGCGCGAGTGCGCACATTTACCTATGTATGTATAAATGTTATGTTGCTCGACAAGCTCTCGCGCGAGGAGGAGGAGTACCCGCTACAGGTTGCGCCCAGATTGTCTGGTGACAATACGACACCTAGGACTAGCCTAGACGTGTGGGAGGGTGGACTAGTTGGTATGGGTCTTGGGCAAGAGTTGTACGCAGGACACACACGTTATGGTAATGGGAGTGGTGAGTGACATGCATGTGCTCTGATTGCATGGCCATGTGTATATATTAAAGGTGGAGGGAGCAATGTCAATACAATCCATTAGGAGACAAGCACCGGGATCATAAGGACAATCGCAATGGCAAAGCTTACTTCCGTATTCCTCATGGCCGTGATCATGCTCGCCGCGTGTACCGCGGCCAATGCTAGGTCTGTAGGGCGGGACCGTGAAGAGGAGCGACGCGATCGACGTCGTGAGGGAGACATTGACGAGGAGAGGCGCGATCGACGCCGAGAGGGGGAGTGCGATGACGAGAGGCGCGAGCGACGTCGTGAGGGGTTCCTTGAGGAGGGGCGCCGCTACAGAGACAACAAGAGAGACTCCGAAGAGGAAAGGGAACGTCGTAGCCGTGGTCGCGATGAGCCACGTGACGAGGAACTGAGGCGAGAGTGCGGTGATTTCATCGACAAGCAGATCCGAGAGCTACAAGAGCGCTCCGAAAGAGAGGAAGGTGAACAAGGACGTCGCTCCCCATGGATCGAAAACACTCGATACTCAAGACCCTCGGAACGGTGCTGCAGGAACGTCGAACGAATCCCCGCCGAAGATCGATGCGATCGCCTACGTGATGCCTTGTATGCTGACGAGGAGGAACGACGCAATGATGAAGGCCGACGCCATGGCCAACAATCAAGGGAACACCGTAGCTGGGAGGAAGAGGACGAGGAGCGCGAGAGAGATAGCAGCCGTGAGCGACGAGAGGGTGACGAACGCCGCCACCGCATGTCTCGACG
>NW_028230860.1:0-26526 GCF_043228905.1 Azolla caroliniana | reverse complement strand
CACCGGGCCAACTCAAAGATTCGACAAATAGTCAAACTCGAACAAGCCGACAACATACCTGCTGATTCCGAATCGGTAGGAAGTCCACTAGTCGAACTCGAAGACAAAGCCATCAACGACAGAGCTGATTCGACAAGAGTTGAAGCAAGCAAAGTCAACAAGATGCAAGTAGGAAACAGAACCAAGTTGACAAACTCCATAGGGGAGAACAATGTGACACCACCGAAATCCCGACATGGGGGCGGGTCACCTAACAAGACTCCTGACACAAACGGTTCAACAAGTATCGATCGACCTACAGAATCGATGAAAGACTCCAAACCTCTTAACTCGGCACCCAGGAGATCTGGACGAGCTCGAAGGCAAACAGAGTTCTACCAACTGGGCCTCGACTACGTCAACTACACTGATGTCGGTGAACCAAGCACATATGAAGAAGCTATGACCGCACCAGACGCTGAAACATGGCTACAAGCCATGGAATCCGAAATGGACTCGATTCACCAGAATCAAACTTGGGAGATGGTCGAACTACCAGCTAGAAGAAAGCCGCTACCTTGCAAATGGGTATTCCAATACAACTATGTATCTGACTCAGAAAAACCCAAGTACAAAGTTCGGGTTGTCACGAAAGGGTTCAAGCAAGAACATGGGATCGACTACAATGAGATATTCTCACCAATACTCAAGTTGACCACCCTCCGACTCCTACTAAGAGTTGTAGTGACAAAAGATCTTGAGCTTGAGCAGATGGGCGTAAAGACGGCATTCCTACATGGAGATCTGGAAGACATCTACATGTCTCAACAGGCTGGCTTCTTGGCGACGGGGGAGGAAAGACACCTCTCATATGTCGATTAAAGAAAAGTCTTACATCAAGCAACTTGGATACTGCAAAACTGACTCCGACCCATGTATGTATGTTCGGCAACTAGCTGATGAGTCCAGGATCTATCTGATCCTATATGTCAACGACATGTTGATTGCAGGAAGCAATCAAGTAGAGATCGGAAAGCTGAAGCGGAGCCTTCACGACAAGTTCGCGATGAAGGAACTCGGACAAGCCCAACAAATACTGGGCATGAGGATCGAGCGAACCGACTCTCCCAGTCCGACTATATCCAGAAGGTGTTGAAGCGCTTCAACATGGAGAATGCGAAGCCACCACCAACACTACTTCCGACGTTGATCCGATTATCGGATAGAGACTCTCCTTCAACGGACAAGGAGAGAGAGCTTAATGGAAAGATGCCCTACACATCGGTCGTAGGAAGTATCATGTACGCAATGGTGGCGACCCTACCCGACCTAGCCTATGCCATAGGGGTGGTCAGCCAGTACATGTCAAACCCCAGACAGAAGCATTGGGAGACCGTCAAGCACATCTTCGGGTACCTAAGAGGGACCGAAGATACACAGCTGACTTTCAGTTTGACAACCTCAACCAAAGTTGAAGGCTACACCGATTCCAACTATGCTAGAAATACATATAATCGGAAATTGACATCAGGCTACATCTTCACCTATGGTGGTGGTGCAATATCATGGAGGTCGAAACTTCAAAAGTGCACGGCTCTGTCTACCACAGAAGCCGAGTACATAGCGGCATCAGAAGCAGCAAAGGAAACGATTTGGTTGCACTGATTGTCTGCAGACTTCTCAGATACAAGCAGAAACGACCGGTTATCGCCAACCATCCATTGCGACTCACAAAGCACAATATACCTCATCAACAATCCCGTCTACCACGCAAAGACGAAGCATATTGAGGTGCGGTATCATCACATCCACGAGCTCGTAACCGAGAAGAAGCTCGAAATCCGGAAAATCAACACCGAGGTGAATATCGCTGATTGCCTGACGAAGCCACTCCTAGATCTACGCTTCGAAGCATTAAGGACAAAGATGAGACTACGACAATCGACCAAGCAGAAGAAAGTCGAACGAGGGACAATAGGTAAGACCTAATCAGAACAACTATATCTACAATTACTATACCTCTGCCGACTCGGCCGCATGCTGACTAACTTGTACTGTAAATTTAGGATAATCTTATAATCTAGATTTACGGGGGAGATAACCCCAAACATTTGTATACACAAGAAAGAGTAGTCCTTTTACGGGGGAGTTTGTTGGCATAAAAGACCGACTCCTTCCAATTTGTATCCATCCTAGTGTGAACTTGTCCACATAGTTAGGGCTTAGTATATAAGCAATAACCTAACGTTGTAAAGTATACAGATTCACATTGTATCAAGTCTTTGAGTGAGAGAGAGAGTGAGAGAGTGAGAGAACGTAATAAAGCTTTCCATTAAAGCTCGTTTCTGTGTAAGTCTCCACCCTCCTCCCTTTCTGTGTTGTTTTCGGAGTACGCAAACAGGTTCTCATACACACACACCTACCAAACCTTCCACACTATGTTAGCTCCTAGGTCAAAGGTTGACCATTGTCGAACATATGTCAACATTGAGGTTTCCCCAACACATGGATGAGCTCACAAGTGCAAGGTTGAATCATTCCAAACAAGGTATGTTTTCCCAATATACGCAAGTGTTATCTCCTAGGTCTAATGAAAACCATTGACAACTTGAAGCATCATAGACAATGAGAACCTTACTCATCAAGAATGAATGTATACATAGATTATCTCATTGTTAACCATCAATATATATATACACACACACACATGTGTGTGTGTGTGTGTGCGCCCTCGCACGACTACAAATATACAACACTTATAATGAATGGTCAACAATTCCCCTACCAAATGCTTCTCAATTTATTCACTCCAGATTGCTCATTGAAAGAATGGTCCATGGGGTCAATATTAAACCAAAAACAAATATATACAAGCTTATTTCGAAATCCCTACAGTGCTCAATTCACTTGGAATTAATCCATCTTGGCATAAGTGGGTCTCTTCTATTTAATGATAGTGAGACATCAAGTTGTTTAAAAATTCTCTACATATACTATATGAGAACAACAGTTCAAGAGTATCCCCCTCAAGCTTGAAATTCTTGCTCCCCTAAAGATGCCATATTTGTTAAGAGTGACGCCACTTCTACATGCCCAACACATGACAAACTAACATGTGTGTTATTAAATCTATATGAAAATTGATATTATAATGTTAATTTAGTATGGTTTAAGACGAAGCTTTACTATCAACAAGAAAAACAAGATCCATATTGATATACTTATTACTCTTTATATAGAATATGTACCATCACTCCATTTTAGATTTACTTTATATTTTATATCACTTATGTGTAGGTTGTGAGTTATGCCCATGCTTGTCCATCATGAAATATATATGGGAGTCAAAACAATCTAGAATAGTGTTGTGATATATTATCCCTAGACTACCTTAAAGACACACCGAGAAGGACAAAAAGATATAGCAAAAGCAAAAGAGATCCCCTTTGAGCTGTAGGAAGTAAAAACGCTTGAACTAACATTTTCTTACTCACCATGATATTACAACATACCAAATCAGCCAGAAAAATGTTTGCTATAGTAGGTACAAATTTAGCAAGGAAATTAAGAGACACACTATGATGAATATTTATAACATTGAAAAACAACATTGACATAGAACAAGGTCAAGCTCTCTTTAATGTGGGGACAAAACACAATAAGGTAGGGTATAGATGAATATGATCTTTCATCTTTTTTTACATAACTTAGGACAAAACAAAGATGTTTATTCAAATGCTCTAGTAGCAATATATTGAACAAGATACTATTATACTAACATAACCAATAATATCAATTGGATGGCTCATGGAGTACATGATAGTGAGTAAACTCACGCTCAAGCTCAAACGGTTTGTGTCAATTGAATCAACAGTATGTTATATGCATGCATGATGTCCAATAATATAAAAAGAGAGATTTCATGAAAGAGATGGAGTGACATATGAACATTATAAGACACTTCATCTATTAAACATGTAGTGAGTGAAAGAAATTGCATCACATATTCTAATAAATTTGTTTTTTCCCAATCTCCAAAAAGTTATGGCCCCAAAGAATGTGTGGGCACATTGGCATATAGGAGCATGCACACACAATAAACCCATTTTTGCTTTTAACATGAGTAGGACTACTCACTAAACTATGAGTTTTGAAGAATTATATGAAGAATGAATGCCTCTTCTTTTGTCATAATGAATATTGAGATCATATAATGTAAAAGCTTTGAACACCCACAATTTCTAGTCGATAAGTTCATTCATTAGTCATAGATAAGAAAAATATTGTGATAACACAACTTTATGTGTAGTTAATTAAGAATGGAGAACACGTCAAAAGTCCCCTAAGTTTTTCACAATTTATCAGAATATCCCTCTGCTTCGATTGTTTTGTTTACCCAAGAATACCACTGACCTCTTTCAAAAATTATCATGATGTAATTCTTTTGCTAACTAATGGGAAGTAGTGTTTTTTTGGAAAAAAAAAAAAATTTATCATGATACCCTACATTTATTTTTACTTTATCCTAGAATACTCCTAACTTCTATCAAATTAACACAAATAATGAAATGAACGTTAACTACTTAAATGAAATTCCCATAATAATCCCACTTTCTAATTCAATCAATTTAAGCCAAATACCTAGATCACCTGAACTTTTGAAAATTATCATGATACCCTATCAACGCATTTAGCTACATTAATTGCACTAACAATAAGTTACTAATTTAATTATGAAAATGCCAATGGTATTTTTAGTTTGTCTTTCCTTATAAAATGGTCATTTAAAAAAAGTTTGCCTACTGATTCACTTCTACAAATGTCAATAAGATTGATGACTTTGTAGGTTAGAGAACTTTATATAATAAGAACAACATGAAGGTCTTAGGTGACTATACAACTTTCTTATATTTCACACATGGGGTTATGTTTATCCTTAAGACTAGTATACATGTATGATTGTCATGTTGGGACTACCTTGGTTGTCATATTATCCCACGGTCCACCCTTGTTGAAAACAATTTCACTTCAAAAATGAATATAGGAAATAATTTATGGAGTGTAGCTTCTTCTTCCAAGTTGGTGTTGTTGACCAACTTGTTAAGCCATCAACATCTCACCGCTTTAGTAGGAACTTACAATAAACATAATGATGTGTTTGCTTGTCTTGCAAGTGTAAAACAAGTTCCATATCATATGATAACACATTACATGCATTTGATATATCATTACAGGTGCAAGACTAACGGTTTTGAACACCCTACAATACTCTAGTTGAAATGGATAACATGAGAAACATGAACCTTATTGAACAAAGGTAAAACCAACTTGCACTGGTTCGCAAATCATGTTGACAAGTTGTCACGAACTTTGGTATGCATGTCTTCACCTTTCTTGAAGGTAGCAATTTAATTTATATGTTGAATAATTTTGTTGGTCTTTATTTTATTGTTTGCTTTTAAACATCTAGGACTTCCATCTTGGAGTAATGTAGTGGATATTGCAAAACCACTACCCTCAATTTCCAACACAAACAACTTATTGAGAGACAATATGTTAAGAGTCTATTACTAATCAATAGAGCAAAATAAAGTAAAAACAAGGTAAATAGATTGGATAGAAGAACCTATTCCACCCGACCACTCCCGAGCTATGATCAAGACATAGTCAACCTACCATTGATGTCAATTACTGTCGGATATTAGGATGACTAATACCTTGGAAGAGATTAACATGATCGTTGTGACGAAAGCCTAGCCCACACCACTAGTGTCTAAGGCCGTAGCATTCCAACATAATATCCTTATGAGGGTAGCTAAGCCCCATATTTTTAACTCTCTAGGCTTCTTGAATAGATGTGCCGTTCTAAAAGACTCTCCATTCATTGGTTGACAAGCCCATGATAGTGCATGCACCTATCATTCCTTCTATCCAATCACATTAGTCCCTTTCTAACATTAGTGAACATACCCTTCACTTATGTAAATATTAGTGACCTACCCTCACCTATGTTATGTGTACATAACACAAAATAGGTAGCAATGGAGTGGTAGAGATCTTAATCATCTTTGAAACCCTACGATTCCAAAGCATCCCCATACAAAGGAATGACCCTTATTCCTTAATTGGGTAATCATGGTCAATGTCACTCAACAATGAGTAGGGTGGCTCTTAACGACGGCTAGGACAACAAAGGCAATAGTTGACGACAACTAAGAGTGTCAAAATTAGAATCGAGAATGTGGGGGAAACACACCTCTTTTTCATTGTGTCTAAAAAAAGTGTTCTTTTCCTTATAAAAAAAAGGAATTCCTTTCTCAAAAAGCAAGCACTATCATGACTTTTTTGTGACACAACAAAAACGTGATAGTGACTCTCCTTCCAAACATCCAAAATATAGTCATGTTTCTCCATGCCTTAGTTTTTTTACCTAGGTTTCAGACATAGGAGCTATATTTAGACCCTAGGCCTTCATACACTAGTAATTGTCATGTTGGGACTCTTTTAGTCCTCATAGCATCCCTAAAGCCAAACTCAATTGGTGTCATATCCATTGAAGATTATTTTCTTGGATTTCCAATCTTCAATAGTGGATCATATCCATTCCTAATTCATTAACATGTTTTCCAAACAGATTCCAATAGTTATGCTATTAAAAGATTTACATACGATGGGATGTGGATCCTAATATTTAGAATAAATGTAAATCTTAAATCATTTTGATGGGGTGTGAAAGCCTCATTGACATGTATCATAATGGGCGTAACCCTCTTGAGTGAGACATTGGGATATAGCGGTCAAAATGGTGTGGACATGGATGAACATGACATGTGAAATCCATGTATTAAAAATAATGGGAATGGCCATTTATTAGACATACTAGGCTTGAATAAATTTTATTGCCTCCCTTTTTCATAAGGTGCCTAACCCATCACAAGTTCTAGTGGATGTACTATCAAAAAGTGGTCGGGGGTCAATATGTCATTTCTTATCTTCATAGCTGATTTCATTCCATTGTCGATCAATTTAAATGTCCTTATATTTGTCACATTATTGTCTTATCCATCCTTTTTTCATGGAATGAAGTATGTGAATAATGCATTTTGTTATTATAAATCAATAGTCATTATTTTCAACTCTAGGTAGAGGAATGAGAATTTGTTAAGCCAATTTCTTAGGGGTTTAGACTAGAACCCCACAAACTTGAGGTTATAAAGTGCCCAATCTTAACCTCCTACATCATCATTTTAATCTATGTCTAAATGGGGAATGTTTATATATTATGATTAAGCATATAACACACTATTTCTAACTAGTTTCTAAATTGACAATTTTGCTTCTTTTATGGCACTTACATCACCCTCAATGTTTATTTCTCATTATTCTTATTGTTTTCATGTAAGAAGAGAAACGACTTGGGCACGATCCGAATATCTCAACTTATATACTTGTTAAAAACCTAAATATTATTTAGTATGATGTCTTCTTTCTCACCAAGGTACATCAATGAGTAATCGATGAGATGAGTGACCCGTATTGATATACTTGATCAAAGTCAATTCCTAACTTATATATTCATTTTTCCATGTGGCTTCACTTCAATATATTTAATTTCATAATTCTATCATTCTATCTTGAGAAGTTTTCATATCTAAAATGCATACCTCTCTCACTATTCTAAAGGCCGACTTCCCTAAGATTTATTATAGAATCTAATATTGTGCGATGTTTTATTAGAAATTGACTATAAAGGTACTCATTGTACCTCATTATTATATCTCTATGAGATAGAACTTGGTGTGACCGCATGCATACACAAGGACACTTTTTGAGAGTTTATGAAACGTCCTCATTCAATCAATGAACATTAACGAGTGTCGATTGAGAATTGAAGTTATGCACCCAAAACACCACACAATACAAAATCCCCTCTACTCCAAGTTAACAAACACAATGTACTTTCACTTGAAATGCAAAAAATACTTCTTGTTCCTACCATATTAGTAACGATCTTATGGTAAAACCTCTCTCTCTCTCTCTCTCTCTCTCTCTCTCTCTCTCTCTCTCTCTCTAAACCTCAATATGATAGATAAACTTTCAAACGCTTCAACGCATTAGTAATCAAAGTCATGTTATATGGGGGTGGAGCTTTGGATAGGAAATTCATGCCTTCTAGATGGAACAACATTTAAAAAAGTGAAAAAGAAGAAACCGTAATTATTTCTTCTAGTTGGGCCCAAGATGCAAGCAAATGCTTTAAGAGATGGAATCTTGACACACCACTCGAGCTACCAATTAATTATATCCTCATCAATAGACATACCATCAGGGTCAATAAATACATTCATAGTTAAATGGCACAAGGATGCCAAAATATACAAATTAGAATATTATTGCACTCGCAAAAATCCACATGTTGGGATACCATTAAGAATGAGGGGGCACACCTGGCCGTATATCATCATCTTGGTGCCATTCAAAGAAAGACATACAATCAATTGTACCGTGATATTGCCATTGATAATGAAGCATGGAGAAGCCCACATCACATGTGTAGACTTTGCCCCAATAAGGAGATTGAGGATCAAGACCACCTCACAATGAAGCACCGGTAACCATTTCACAATACTTCCTCACCATCAATTACCTTATGCACCAACCATGCCTCTAAGGTACTCACATCATATGCTCGCTAATTAAGCATATAAAGGAATAGACAAATACATGAACCACTTTGTCGACATCCTTTGCATTTGATGATAATACATTGTCTCACAATCTCTCTCAAAGTTCATGCTCCCCTTTCTCCTTTTTTTAAACCATTACTTTCATAAACTACATGCCATTGGTGTATTGAACTCAAGAACTCATGGTCTTCAACAAGTTGATAAAAGTATCTCAATTAAGACCTGATTGTTTCCACCTCTCTCTCTATCTCTTCGTAAATGTGTGTTTGTTATTAAAACAATATGACAATACAACCATTGCTATCTCCACTACTTCATTAGTAGCCATATGGCAAGGTAAACCCTCTCAAGTGTTGTAATACTAGATGACATAAATCTACTCTCTCTCTCTCCCTTATTGTAATTATCTTACCCTAGTGGTAAGTTGTTAGCACTACAAGCATTGCGTTGTGGGTTCAAAACCCAACTTCTTCACCTCTCTACTTCTTATATATCTCTCAATTCACTAGATTCCATTGTGGAATGTTGTGGTTTCTTATCTCTCTCTCTCTCTCTCTCTCTATCTATCTAAAGCGTGACAAAGCATACCCACAAATGTCTATATCAACAGAAAGCTATCAAACAAGGGGTTTGGATCTTGTTTCCAAGGCATTAACCTCGTTCTTCTAGATGGGCATACTTCAAGGAAGATGTGACAAAAAATCAGTATAATTTTGGGAATGGAATTTTGACTTTTTTCTTTGATCATTGCTTCTAACTTCTCAAGATTACAACCTTGATTGTTGATTTTGACTACTTTATTGCACCAACTTGATCATCCGCTTGGTACTTGATAGCCATCAATGTCATAAATGAACAAGTTATTGTTGATCTTGAAGCTAGAAAGACAACTTGAGGCACATAAACATGCATGCTAGCACCAACACCTTGATCAAGTCTTTAAAGCTTTTCCTGGATGCCATCTTCATTGTGTCCATTTAGAATTGGATTACCCCTAGCAATTAGGACACCTAAGGTGTGCTTCATGGAGTTGTTAAGGAAGAGATGTGATGCATGAAAAGAAAAATGGCGTTTTACTAAGATGCATTACCAAGATACACTCGATTTCAAATTCACACCCATGAATTCATGCTCTCACTTTATTACCGAGTCAATATCTCATGGTTGATGCAAGCTTTCAATTCATTTTTAGACTCAAGAATAGAGCTGAAGCTGAAGTGGGATTCACATTAAAATACTCAATTAAAAATAATGCGGTGTTAAATTTGGAGGCATCTCTCATTAGAATTGTGTTTAGTTTCACACTCACACACATTACCACCAAGCTACATTCCCATTGTCGATGCATGATTGCAATACATCACTCTGCTAACTACTCTTAGTAGTGTGATTTAAGGTTTCACCCAATGGAAAGAAGTAACAACTATTTACATGGTGTATACTTGCAAATGGTTTAAGCAGGAAATTTACAACTACTTAGTTGGCAACCATGCATTGGATTATGGTTGATGCACTCCCATTGCTTATGCATTTAGAGGTATGTGTTTATACAACAAAGTCTACGTGCTAGACAAGGAGTTGTCCCCAATGTAACCCATATCATTTCTTGCGATCAATAACAATGTGGGACATGAACATGGATTGAGTCTCGACCCAGAGCTTATACGCTTTCAGGAAGATGATGGCGAATGAAGAAGTAAAGGTATGATCGTGATTCGTGAATGAGTTGCACACAGATTGGAGTAGCTAACTATTAGTATGGAATAAAGAAGCCTAATGGATTGATTGACTAGAGCTATATATGTATACACATTTATATGTATGTATGTATGTATGCATGCATGTATGTTAATGTATGTATGTATGTATGTATGATGATGATGGTGACAATGATATGCTTGTAAAGCCATCTCTCTCTCTGTCTCTCTCTCTACACCATGCTTTAAACTCACACCCTATCTATACAACACACTTTTATATTCCAAAATCTAAATCTTCCTCTTCCACTTCCTCTTCTTCCACTTTGATTCTATTCTTCTCTGTTTTTTTCCCCCTTCTGCCTTTCGTTCATATTGTTTGCACACACACACCCTTCAATTCATCTTTTGTTTTTGATAAGCGCCTTTTACCCTAACTCATTTGGCTCTGTTTTCTTCACCGTCTCTTTCATCATTTGGACGGAGTTTCTTTGTTTCACGATCTGTTTGAAAGCCTAAATTGTCTTCCTTCTGGAACTATCTTCATCATCGTCAACATTGTAGGCTTTATCTGATCGCCCAACAGGTCAGTCATACCTTTTTAGTATATGTTTTGTTGAATGGATTCTTTTCTCTGGGCAAAAAGGCATCTTGGGTTGTGAAAATTGGCGTAAAATAACTTAGTTTTGTGATTTGAGAGGTATTCTTTCTTTTCTGAAGGGGGAAAAAGCCATGGTTTCAAGATCATATACAAATCTGTTAGATTTAACAGGGGATTATAACCCCCCTAATTTCTCAAGAGGAGCAAAGAAGCTACCCCGATCGTGCACAGTGCCTGGTATCTTATCTGATCTGCTTCGAGACGATGACTACACAAGTAGTGTCTACTCGGATGCCACGTCTTCAGTTTCTCAAGAGAGATGCATTATAGTGGCTAACACTTTACCTTTGAATGGCAAGAAGCGAGCCGATGGTAAATCCTGGTCATTCAGTTGGGATGAAGATTCATTGCTTTGGCAACTCAAAGATGGTCTCCCTGATGATATGGAAGTCATATATATTGGTTTCCTTAAATGTGAGATCGAGCCATCGGAGCAAGAAGATGTAGCAGCAAATCTTCATGAGATGTTTAATTGTTTTCCAGTATTCATCTCTGATGAGATTCGAAGCCGGTTTTACCATGGTTTTTGTAAGCAAATGCTCTGGCCCCTTTTTCATTACATGCTTCCCCTTGCACCCGACCATGGTAATCGATTTGATCGACTTCTTTGGCAAGCTTATGTGTCAGTTAACAAGACTTTTGCTGCAAAAGTCATGGAGGTCATTGTCCCTGATGATGACTTTGTTTGGGTTCATGACTATCACCTCATGCTTTTGCCAACTTTGCTTCGGAAGAAATGTAATAGAGTGAAGTTGGGTTTCTTCCTCCATAGCCCTTTTCCTTCATCGGAAATTTATCGGACACTTCCGGTGCGAGATGAACTTCTACGAGGTCTCTTGAATGCCGATGTGATAGGATTTCATACGTTTGATTATGCCCGCCATTTCCTATCATGCTGTAGCAGGATGCTTGGCCTTGAATATGAATCAAAGAGGGGGTATATAGGGTTAGAGTACTATGGCCGCGATGTGACTATCAAGATAATGCCTGTTGGTGTTCATATGGGTCAACTTCAGGCAGGATTGAACCTTCAAGAAACAGAAGATAAGATTGCTGAGCTTAATGAAGAATTCAAAGGGAAGATTGTGTTGCTTGGGCTTGATGACATGGATATCTTCAAAGGCATTGGATTGAAGCTTCTCGCATTGGATAACCTATTGAAGGAGCATCCTGATCTACGAGGAAAGGTAGTAATGGTGCAAATCGTAAATCCAGCCCGAGGCAAAGGAAAGGATGTGGAAGAAGTGACAGCTGAAGTATATGGTGTGGTGGAGAGGATAAACCATGAGTTTGGAACTGCAGAAGGGTATGTGCCCATTGTGCTTCTTGAAAGGCCAGTTCCTTTCTATGAAAGACTTGCATATTATACGGTTGCAGAGTGTTGCGTCGTGACAGCTGTCCGCGATGGTATGAATTTGATACCATATGAATATATAGTTAGTAGGCAGGGGTGTGAGAGACTGGATTCACACTTTGCTTCTATTGAAGATCCACCCAAAAAAAGCTTGCTTGTCTTGTCAGAGTTTATTGGGTGTTCTCCTTCTTTAAGCGGAGCTATCAGAGTAAACCCTTGGAATGTAGTGGCTGTTGCTGATGCATTAAACATGGCCATCACAATGCCTGAATCGGAAAAGCAATTGAGGCATGAAAAGCATTTCAAGTATGTGAGCACTCATGATGTTGCCTATTGGGCACGGAGCTTTATGCAAGACTTGGAAAGGGCATGTAAAGATCATTTAAAGAGGCGGTGTTGGGGCATAGGTTTTGGGCTGAATTTTCGGGTCATAGCGCTTGACCCCAATTTTAAAAAGCTATCACCCGAACACATCATATCAGCCTACAAAAGGACCAAAAACCATGCCATCTTACTCGATTATGATGGTACAATGGTATCTCAAACATCGATAAATAAAACTCCAGGCGGAGAAATAATATCAGTCTTGAATGCCTTATGCAATGATCTGAAAAATGTGGTATTCATTGTAAGTGGACGCAGTCGTGAAGATCTTTCTGGTTGGTTTTCTCCCTGCAAGAACCTTGGCATTGCAACAGAGCATGGTTATTATATGAGGTATGCCATTCATTCAAGCAAATCTAATGTTATGGTAAACGATCGTGGCTTTTATGTTGTTATGGTTTTTCATAAATATTGTGCGTTTTGAGAAAATATCTAGTCGGGTAGTTTGTTCTTTCAAGGGATTTGTAAGATCACTGGGAAATATATGAAGTATGACATGCTTCGTGCTAGAAATAGAGTAGCTGCAGCTTTTCTATTGGTTATATTTAAGGATTAGCTATGTTGGTGCTCGTACCACAAAGGCCAATCCTTAAATCCTAGGTTGCCAAATCCATCCTTGTCATTATTGTATGCATTGGTGTGGTCATAATGATATTGCTATGACATAAATGCTGAGAATTTGACCTTCTCTAGATGGAACCGGGATGAAGATTGGGAGACTTGTGTACCAGAATCAGAGTTTGAGTGGAAACAAGTGGCTGGTCCGATAATGCAACTATATACAGAGAGTACTGATGGCTCATTCATCGAAGCAAAAGAGAGTGCAATTGTATGGCATCATCGAGATGCTGATCCTGACTTTGGTGCCTGGCAAGCAAAAGAGTTGCTAGATCATCTCGAGAGTGTCCTTGGGAATGAGCCAGTGGTGGTGACGCGTGGTAAAAATATCGTGGAAGTGAAACCCCAGGTATGAATCCATTTTTGTTAGTCTTTTAAATTTCTACTTGGTTTTACGTGCCAAAAATTACAAAATTTCCATTGATTGTTTTTGAGTTATTTATTTTGGGCATTTTTTTCTTAATCACTTTATTTAACTTCTATTTTAAATATGGGTAATTCCTTCAATTTTGGATAAAGGGTGTATAAGATGATATTTCCAAAAAACCCTTTCATTAGATACCTGAAAAATGAAATGCAAATTTGAAAAATTTCCCTAAAACAAGACATTTAACAGGGTGTAAGCAAAGGTATGGTAACAAAGAGGCTTCTTGCATCGATGGCAAGCCGAGGCACACCGCCGGATTTTGTTTTGTGCATAGGTGATGACAAATCAGATGAAGACATGTTTGAGAGCATAGCAGATGCCGTTGTGGCTCCATCGGCAGAAGTCTTTGCGTGCACTGTGGGGAGAAAGCCAAGTAAAGCTAAGTATTATCTCGAAGACATAGGGGATGTTATCTATATGCTACACGGCCTTGCAAAAGCCAGTCAACAACCTCTTCAAAGGAGCTTGTCTCGTGTTTCGTATGCAAACGATGAATCAGATCGGTAAGTGGTTCATATTCGTATTCATCGACAAAATTGAATCGGTAAGTGATTTTTATGTTCGGAGTCATCAAGGATAAATTTCCATTGGGCTTTGTTTGGAAGAGAAGAAGTGGTTTATGCAATGTTGAATGAAAGGAATGGAAGAGGAATGATGGAGAGCTTCTGGGTCGTTGCGATTTCATTGAAATTGAGATGCCAAATACTGGGTTTATTGCTTGCAATAGGTGGCAGGCAATAAAATTTCTTAATGAATCATTTTTTTGGATTAGTTGAAATATGTAGGAATAAGAAAGAAACAATGACTAGTGCTCTATTTCCAGCATTTGTGTTGAACACTACTTGTTAGTAAATTCTGTTCATATTGAGTGTAACATATAAAAGAGAGATGACGCATTGATTTGGGGGTTGCCTGAAACTTTGCCCAAATATGAAGACATTCAAATAACACAGAAACATTGTTCGTGTCTACTCTCTGATGTATTAGGACATTCTTTATTAGAAAGAAAGAATAATCCTTTTTCTACATAAGAGTGTGTCCTTTTGAATGAACTCGTGTTCTACATATATACTTAGTGAAAGTTGTGCATAGAGAACTTCACAGATGAATTCTACCTTGAAGTTGTATACCATACCTGTATTAAGTCTACATGTCACTATGGAAGATCATGTGGTGGCTCGTTATTGATTTTGAATAATGAAAGCAAATTAATTAAACATGTGAACAAATTTTGACTGGTCTAGGTCATGTCATTCATTACCATTTTTTCTTCTAATGATATAGTGGATACAATTTGCAAAATGGAGTTTATTTGATGACCTTCCAATGTCCTTGTACCTTACGATTGAGGTTTAGAGGCTTGACCTTGTTGTGATGTCGTATTATAGGAGTTCTTAGTTAGGGTAGATATCGACCCTTGTTTTGATGCCCAATAGGCTGCTACTGTTAGTTACATATTTTTACATGATGAACATCAAATGTATACATTGGGTGGCACAGCATATAGTGTTGACAGATAATTTCTTTGATGTAGAGGAAAGTGAGTAGAAAGAAGGGAATGCAATATTAGTGGGTGGTGAATGTGTATATATCTATTTGTAAATGCTCTGGGCATTTTGTCGACCATAGTTCTATTAGACTATGCAACCATCCTCATGCAACTGTACCTATTTGGAGATATGCAACTTTGTCTATTTGGTGATATGCATGTGGCATACAACTCACAATAACACAATGACGAGATATCATGACAAAAATAGTTGTGTTTTGCAGCATTTGGAATTACCCCTGAATTCTATAGGAATTGTGATGCACTACCATTGTAGTGAAACATAACAAGGTGTATAGTTTTGCATATGTATAAATAATTGTTCTTTATCAAAGAAGTAGAGTTTGCTTATTTTTATTTCCTTTGCAAATGGTTTGTGCCACCAACTTTGTCTTGAGATTTTCATGGTAACAAAATTAGTAAGATGTGTGCGAATTTCTCTCTTTGGTGAAGTAAGCACCATCTTTTGATTATATTCACCCATGGTATGCCACAATAAAACCAAACATATGTAGATGCTTGTGTGAAAGAATGGTTTTGGTCTTTTGTCAACTTTGAGTTCAATGCCTTGTCAATCAAACCATATACAACCCCAAACTATGGTTTGCCATCGTATAAGGGAACGTACTAAAATGCTATCAAAGAACCATTTCCTCTTTTCAATCTAATACAAGCTTCATTATTTTAATGGCTTGTTAAGTGGCTATTGGTCATACTTTCTAACGAATCTAGGATGGTTTGCACAACTTGTTAAATATAGGAGTTTCCTTGTGATATAGAAAGTTGACACCTCTATTAGGTTTTTTATATGACTCAATAGTCAAGTTGTCATTAAGTGTTCCCTATTGAAAAACTAGCACATAGTAGGAAATCTCTGTCCTTTGTAAATACTTATGTTGAGGTTATAAAAAAAAAGACGTGATTATTTGCAATCTGATCTAGTTTTATTTACCCATATGTAGAACCATTATAGTCTCTACAATATATGTTAATTTAAAGTTTTTAATCAATCCCACCCATGTTCTTCATGTTATTTATCAATTTACTGTTCTTTGAGTGAATCAAATTTTTCCCGTACTATTATCCAAGTCCAAAGACGCACTAGATCACCTTCTATGATATACAATGCCTCACATCTTTGGATGCCATCAATAATAAAACTAGCACTTGTAAAAATTTATGCCACTTTACCAATAAAAAGGAAAAAAATAGTTATATGCAATTGGTGGGTGGGCTTTACAATGGGTTTAAACATAGAAGACCAATTTACATTGCCTTAGGTTTGTAAAATACCTACATATATTTTTATTTATTTATACTATGACCATGTGTTTAAAGAGCAAAGTGACAATCATTGTCTCCAAAAGTGATGGTGAGGGAGATCCTCACGATGTGCTACTCATTACTATGGTTCCAACAAGGATGCAAAGGAATGAGACCTATGAGTGCGTGGGAATCAAGAAGAAGCCCAACTATGATACGTTTAATTGTTTACATGTAAATAATGGTAAGTTTCTTTGAATCTAGCAAACCTAAATGTATTACAAACATATCTCCACTAAAAAACTTGGCATTTGTCAAACTCCCGATTTTATTTCCGTATATGTGAACTTTTGCAACATGGTATAATAATAACTTTAAAATCTAAATCAAACCGTACTCCAACATATGGATATAGAATTAGATATATCAAACCAAGTATGATGCTTCCATAATTGGGTAACTTAGTACCAAGTTTGTCTAAAATTTGGCAATGCCACATATTACGAGGATAACGTATGCAAATTAGTATTCCACAATTTATTGAATACTGGTCATTGCTTGTTGGGTCAACAAAATATTCTTTGCATGTTGTAACTTTCATGAACGATTTTTAAAAGATTTTTTTATGTGAATATACTCCAAAAAATGTAAACAATCAACAAGCCTTTAGAAGAGCGCCAACTTTGGGGGATGGTGGGAACTTTGTTTCTCCTGTATCATTAGGTTTTTGTAGACTATTGATGCAAGAGGAAAGACCATATCAAAGGAGCCTTTTCAAACATGACTAGAAGAGATCGACGAGTGGGTACCTTTCTCTACCTTTCCATATGAATGGATGCCATGGGAGGTCTCTACTTCGCTAGAAAACCACACATACTGAACATCCCAAGTCTTCAAGAACGACTTTGGCATTATTGATAAGTGAGGATAACGAGTTGTTGAGAATTGCAATTCCAATTATTTTTTTGTTCATCTTTTAACGTAAGGTTTACTTTCACATTAATAATCTCAAAATTTCTCGCCCTTTCTAAAAATATTCTTGATTTGTGGACTTTACTGCCTACAAGGAAGCCCTAAATTCTCTTGCATAACAAAATAGGTGGAACTAACACTTCGTTAATAACGACTTCTTGAAGCATTATTGTTTATGGCTCTTCATCAAGAAACTCTTGATGGGTTCATAGAGTATGATACACTTGGAACAATGTAGGCCCCTCTCATCCACCTATATCTCAAAATCCCTCTCACATCTTAAAAAACCAAATCCCTTTGTGAATGGAACCTTGACTTTGGCTTTGAGATGGACAAAGAATATCCTCTTTTATTATCTAACTTACCATGCCTTGCCACTTTATACCTTGACAAATAATCATTGTTCGCTTAATGTCAACTTGATAACTTGGTTTCCTAAGGAAAAAACTTATCTATTTCTTATAGTTCAATGTTGATGATTTGTGTTCGTAAGGATAACTCAAAGTATTCTATTTTATTTTGGACAATCCAACGTTGATGACTTGAATACATAAGGACGACTCGAAGTGTTCTATTTCAGGCTAGATGAGGTGACTCTTTCCACTTGTTTATACGTGAGTACCGTTCATTTTCACCATATTATATATATGTATATATTGTATACATGCATACGTCAAGGAGAACAAATGATCTTGATTCAACTATGAGAAGGAATTCCATTCCATGTAACATGATGTACTATTGGAAAATCTTGTGATGCAAAGCTATGTATTCAAGTCTTCAGTAATGGTTTTTGTGTTGATTTCAATTACAAAACCTCTTTGTGATCTTAGGCAACACATAAATCGATACTACTATTTCTCTTAAAAATATGGTTTCCCAACATTTACACCAATTGAATGTGAATAAATTAGCATTGAAATTTAAAAACAATGCTAATAATATAGATATAAGAGAGAAACTATACATATACTGTTATACATATGAGGTAATAAACTCAAAGTTTCAATGAATGAATACAATATTAATCAAATGAATGTAGGTCAATTAGATAAATAAATCATGCATGACAAAACTATCAAACACATTGCTATTTTCATTATATCTCCAATGCTCTAGACTTTTAATGGTTTCTCAATTTTTTTTTTGTCACCTCCCAAAGAGCAATTATATGTGCTATTTGAGAAATTTTGTCGGAAATTAATCCCCTTTTCCTTAATTAGTGTATGGTCAAATCATGCTATTTTCTTCTTATTTTGGACAAGCATATTTTGGGAAAAATGAAAATTCAGGGGCATTTGAGAAAATAAGAGAAATATGATACAAATATGCATAGCATATAATAAGAGACGTATATGAATTAAAACTACTATCTTTCATAAGGTCTATTGTTGATGTGTAGAGGGAATGGTAAGTCAAGTGATATATAAATTCATGACACAAACATAAACAAGTAGATTCTAAAATATATGTATGTTAATGACTTATTGTTAAATAGCAATAAGCTTTAATTGATGGAAAATAACTAAAATAACACTACTTGTGAGTTTCGTTGCATGTCATTTAATTATTTATTGCAATTCATAGAGATCCAACTTTTTAAGATATTTTTGTTTTTCAAAAACTAGTTTGCAACCACATTTTTGAAATGTCGACTTGAATGGGTTTGTGTTGCTGATATTGAAGATGTTAATTGTGAATTGTGTCAAGGATGTGTTAATGGACATTGTATTACAATCGGATTGGTTTGGAGATACACCTACATATAAGGCTTGGGAACCCATTGACGATCTTACTACTGCCATAGTTATAGAAAAGAATTCTATTGATTGTTTCTTGATAAACCAAATCTTTGTTCATACATTGAGATTCATAGAACTCATCGTATAAGAAAGGGGATGTTACCATGAGTATATAGGGATATTGTTTATAATGAAGTGGTAAGCTTGCCATAAGCACCGTAACCTACATCTCTAAGCCTAAAAGATCACTCACTACTCTCTTACCACCCCCATGATGGTAGTAGTAGGTACCAAGCTTCATAAGATTACTATGGTAGCGATACACCTTAGGTGCCAATTGTGTCTATGTATATATGTATTTGTTCACTTGTTTTTCCCCCATAAATCTATGTTTGTTATTAAAACAAGATGATAATCCATGACTTCATTAGTAGTGATATGGCAAGGTAAAGCCTCTCAAGTGTTGTAATACTAGATGACATAACTCTACCTCATCTTGGGACAACGTCCCCATACAACATAGTTGTGAAAATTGCCAAATAAACTTCCTTTCATCTTACGGAGTTGTGTTACCCCAAGAAGTCCATCAAACAAGAACCCATTTCTCATGGTCCAATTAAACCACATCGCCCAATACATAAGGTAGTCAAATACAACATGATGTGATGGCGGGGGTATAACTTTATCCTCATCAATAAAAACTCACTTAAAAGGTGAGAAAATACTTCATGTTAATGATGCCCAAAGTTATGATATAACCTCCCAAATGGCTTTATCAATCAAACATGTAATGAACTTATGTTGGGCATCTTTGTCAACCATTGTATAGAAAAAACATGTCCCATTTGAAATATATCTTCATTTTAAAGCCATCGCTGAAAGCCACCCACCAACCATCACATGTCAAAGAAACATTGTTGCACGAAATAGAAGGTAAGACTGCCATCTTGCATCTAAAACTCGATGCCACCACTTTACATGTCGAGTAATGTATTACTTTACATGTTCCCTCATTTCACTTGCCTTATTAAGTGGTAACTCTTAAGGCTTTGAGGCACACTATTAGGCCATTGATGACCTCTATCATTCATCTATCATAATTGGATTTCTAAGATCATTGTTCAGAGTCATACATATCTAGTTAATGTCATTGAGAATTCACTGCGAGGATCACCTCATAATTTTTAGAATATAGACTAGGCACTAGATGAAAAGATATAAGCACATGAGTAAATTTTTGGATGGAAACAATTGAACTTGCCATGTTGACCAAAGACGGTGTCTTGTCCACCAGATGACATATGACGAGGGGGTCTAAACCACAAAGTTGGGAGAATTTACCTTCAAATGAAGGGTCAAATTTTTAATTTTCCGAAATCTTGAGCCTTTGACTTTAGCCTTCGAGTGAAAGTTCGACCCTATGCCGTCTTATTGCCACTTATTTCCATCATCTACCACTGTTTGTCACGATCATTACTTGTTATAGGATGCTCTAGCTCCATTTGTTGTCATGGTTGTCACCGTCTCCCCTCTCGACGTGCAAGTGGCGTCAACTAACGCCATCTCACCCTGTCTCTTGAGCTTCATTACTTTCGTCTCTGTGTCAACTTCAGTTCCCTCCCTTTTTACTTTTCCTTCATATTTAATCTAATTCAAAAGGAAAACACACATCTATATTTCCCCAAATACCCTTCCCTACATACCAATGTAAATTTCCCTTTAGACATACATATTGAGTAAACACTTCAAAAAATGTTTATATGCACATTCATGCATCGAGTCAAACACTCCAAAAAATACATTAACATTTAGTTTCATATACATTTAGTTTCTATAGACCCCCTCACACATCACTTCTTGACGCTCTGCCTCATGCGTTTAAAACGTCTTGCTGGTAATAAAAGTTATCTTCGCGGGGTGGCTCTTGGTTGTGACGGCCTTGACTGAATCGGCCCCCTTCCTCCATCCGAGTTCAAAATGAGCATGTGTCCTTCTTGCACGTTGCTCCTCGTTCGGACGTAATTTTCTTGGACTAGTAGCATTGATTGGAGATCGAAGAATGAGGGAGGATTCTCCCTTGTGAGGATGGCTGACCTCATTGTGCCGAATCGAGGCGCAAGGCCGCTAAGGCATATTTGCAGCATTACATCATCGTCAACATTAACATTGATCAACTTGAGGAAATTGCACAACTCCTTGATATTCAAGGTGTAGTTGTCGATTTACATATCCCTATGTTGTATGCTATTCAACTCTTGGCGGAGTTGAAGCTTTCATGTGATTGTGTTGGCCACGAATATCTTTTTGGGGTTTCTCATGCCTCCTTCAACATTTTGGCCTCTCAGATGTAGCCAAGCATGTGATCATGAACGCATGATGCAGGGCAATACAACACACGATTCGCCACTTGCTCCTAGATTGGGTGGTGGTATGTGCTGGGTTGGGTTGATTTTCTTGTGCTCCCTCGATATACCCCCAATAGCCTTGGCCGACAAGGCATTTGTGTATCTTGTATTCCCAAGATACAAAGTTGTTTCTGTCGAGTTTCTTGGTAGGAAGAGAACTTCCCATCCGAATATTCATGATAATCGATTTGAGCGATTGTTGTTGTTCTTCTTCTCTTTGATACAAACTGTCCAGATTGCTGCTACAACGATCAGCCGATTCTTTGTGAATGTGGGTTTAAGCATGACACATGTAGATCGACTTGGATCAAGCTACCAAGCGCTCTGATACCATGTAAAGATTTAGATATGATTCTGTGCCGTGGAAGGTGTGTGTATGTGTGTGCGAGAGAGAGAGAGAGAGAGAGAGAGAGAGAGAGAGAGAGAGAGAGAGAGAGAGAGAGAGAGAGAGAGAGAGAGAGAGGCATAGAGTAACACAGAAAACTAGAAAATTGTATGAACAAGAGAATACAATAACCAATAGTTACAAAGAGAAGGAGAAGGTGCTAATGTAGTCACCCTCTCTCTATGTTCTCTCACTATAACCACCATTTGGAAAAGACTTGGAGACTTAACTACCTACTTAATATGTGTCATAGGACTTAACTTCTATGACACTTAGTTTATAATACAAGGAGGTGGAGAGTTCACACACGTGTGTTAACTCTTAGGGCCGGACAATGGCCTAACACAGGGTGTCTACGGAAGACACTTCACCAAAGGGGTGTTACGGCAATAGGATTAGACTCAACGATTAATCCGACTTAATTAGGTTACTTAGCATGATCGTCCTTAATATTCACACGCGTAAGATATAACAATGAATGCAGAACGGCAATTAACATAGAGAGATAACAACACTAAGCTTTATTAATTAACCGCTGCTCATTACATTGTATCCGGGCCTTTAAATAGGTTTCCGGTCTGTAGTACAAAACGGTGCCATCCACACCTGTTCGGGATCGGTCTGGATCTGGAACGGCATACCGATTCCGGTCCGTCCGTCCACACTCATAGCTTACTTACAACCATTCCTAATAATTAACTAACTCCCCGTTTCACACTCTGGACTCCTTTGTTGGCCGGGCCGGTAACACATGGCACGCCCGTGGGACAGTACCTTGTACGTCGAATCCACATCCGACCCTTGCCATTCTTCGTCCAAAATATCTAGAATGCTTTGTTCGAGAGTCTCCAATGGTTCATTTGGAATTGGTTGTTGTTGTTGTTGCTGTTGTTGCTCCGTTGATGGCTGCTGCGACTGGTCCTTTGGTGGCTGTTGCGGCTGCTCCTCCGTTTGTTGCTCTGACACCGGCGTCTCCTTCGTTGCTCCCTCCGTCATAGTGGTCTCCGGTTGACTGGTTCCGGCCTGGCCCTCGGCCGGCGACGGTTCCTCATCACTAAGGTTAACCGTTGCCGCTTCCCGTGCTTTTTCTTCCCGAACCCAGGACCGCTCGTAGCTTTCAAACTGGATTTGAGTGTCCAGCCTATCATCGTCTAGCTGAGCTACGAGTTGCTAGACCTGCGCCAGCTGTTCATCCGCCAAGACTTGGAAGTCGTCGGCCAGCTCGTCCGGTATGGCGGTGAAGTCCTCGGAAGTCAACGTGTAACAATCATCTCCTTCCTTCCGCCGGTTTGCCACGTCTGCCCGTAGCAATTGGAGTTCCGCCGCATTTTGTGCCCACTTTGTCCACCATCTTACGGAGCTTTCGTCAATCAAGCGTTTTGTCTGATTCAGCCATGCCCGGAGGATGCACTGAATCCGGCCCGTTCCCAACTGCGATTTGATCTCCGCAGCTTGCCGTTCCTCCTTCAATTGCTTGATGATTTTGACGTTGTCTTCCGCCTGCTCCTTGTAATGCGTCAATTGCCTTTGATATGTGCTTTGTAATTTTTGCAATACCGTTGATGCTCTCTCCTTTTCTTCCTGCTGCTGCTTCTGGAGCTCCATCCGGACTTTCTCCACCTCGTCCAACCGTCTTGTATTTTCCGCTCGTTCGTCGGCGAGCGCCGTTGCGGCCCGATCAACTTCCTGCTGGAGCTCGGCCACCCGTTCCTTATGCTCCGTTTCCAACCGTTTGTAGTCCCGGTGCAGGTGCTCAAAATCATCTGTCTTTTGCTTGAGCCATGCGTTGATCTGTCGACGGGCCCGGTCCTCGCAGTCCTTCTGCTGGCGGAGCTCTTCCTTTAGCCGTTCAATTTCCGTTTCCGCCGTCTTCCGCAACTTGTCCTAGAGCAAGTACATAATTGAGGACATGCTTCAAGCATATGTTGCCACAAAACCAACAAATTGGGAATGTTATTTCAAGCATACATCGACGAGTTAGTCCTTTTATGTTGGTGTATGGTTTTCAACCACAAGCCCTAATTGAGGTTAATATACATCATGATGAGTTGCAAAGTGTTGAGAATCAAACTCAACTTTCCTAGCGTGGGAACACACAAATCAGAATCATGGCACGGATAATCAATCTGTCATTTCTTGCTTCTCATGCACATCATGGTCGCCATTTTTTGCATATTGTTGTCGATTCCATTTCTTGCTGATCATCACCACGTAACATTCTTCATCTTCCTTGCGCACAACATCACCCTGTTGCATTCCTCGATGGATTTCAATCACCATCACCATTTCTTGCATATTTTGTCGTTATTGACTTGCATCACCACATATCATTCTTCGACTCCGTCTCCAAAGGGGGGTCGCCTTAGTGGTCGCCAAAAGGTGTTGTAGGTTTTTAGGGTTAGGGTTAATGAGAATGATAATGATGATGATTGATGATGAAGATAGACATGGTGTAATGGTGGAGATGATGAATGGTATGATGGTGAGAGATCATGAAGATGCAAGACAAGCATTGAGAAGCATTGCGGGGTGGGGGGTGGTGCCTAGAATGGCTCCAACCCCCTCCCAAGGGGGTTCAACGTTAAGGGGGAGAGAGAGAAAGATGTCAAAGAGAGAGAGAGAGAGAGAGAAATGGTTATTCATGTTTCATTCATTCCCCATAAGGGGTTAAATAGTACAAGAGGGGGTAGATACATAGGGGTGTAAGCCCCCTCAAGCATTCATATTGGACACTCACTCACACCTCCTCGTATCCATCCACATGCACACACGTGTGCATGTGTTCACATACGTATAGACTCACAATTACATTTATGCCCCCTACACATACACAACATCATGATAACATTCGACCCTCGCTCATCACACTTGACTCTCCGTACATCTCGTACGGGGTAACAACGTGGGTATTCCTAACGTGTGTTCCCACACTAGGAAAGTTGAGTTTGATTCTCAACACTTTGCAACTCATCATGATGTATATTAACCTCAATTAGGGCTTGTGGCTGAAAACCATACACCAACATAAAAGGACTAACTCGTCAATGTATGCTTGTAGATATTATACACAAACTCCAAAATTGGGAAATAACATTCCCAATTTGTTGGTTTTGTGGCAACATATGCTTGAAGCATGTCCTCAATTATGTACTTGCTCTTCAAGAAATCAATTACATATCTCACACATCTCATAACTGAAATAGGAGATGAAATTGATCCTTCTCGCATTGAGAAAGTCGAAGTGCCCACACTTCAGAATATTTGAGAAGTTCAATCATTCCTTGGTTTTGTCGAGTTTTTGTGAAAATCTCTTCACAATTACTCCCAATTGACATCGTTGTTTACTGATCTTCTTAAAGGTCAAACGTGTAAGTCTATAAAACCAATAGTATGAAAAGCTATGTTAGATCTCACCTTTAAGGAACTCAAGAACTAGATGTGCAAGGTTCCTTTGCTTCTTTTACTAGATCCTTCAAAACCTTTTCAGGTTGAAACTCAGGCAAGTGATTATTCTATAGCTATTGTTTTATGTCAAGTGTCATGATATGGCAAGACTCGAACCCATGACCTTATGTTACATGGGTCGAGCTCTTGACCATTAAACTATATGTTGTAATACAAAAGATTTTATTTTCATTTATCATTTAAGTTTTACTATAGAAAATTGATGTATATTCCAGATTTCTCTGGAACATTCTAGAAACTTCAGGAGTACTCCTGAGAACACTATAAAAGGAGGCACAAGGCATTATTTCGAACCAAATCAGTTCAATGCCAGTCTTAAGCCTCCTAGCTACTATTGTATATTCCCTTAACATAATATATATCTTTTGTTATCCTCATTCTCTCTCTCTCTCTCTCTCTCTCTCTCTCTCTCTTTCCTTCTCTCGAGAGTTCTACACCTCCCTTAGTACTAAACCTCATCTTTTAGTACTAATTCCTTCTCTGTTTTAGTACTGTTCCTAACAATACTTCTCTGTCTTAGTACTGCTCCTGACATCAAGATGGTAAACCAATGACATTTGAGAGTAAGAAACTTGATCCTACTCAATGTCAGTATATACCCTGGTCCGTTAAGAAAAGGAGTTATTAGCAACTTTATCCATGCACTAAAGTCATGGAGCCATTATCTTTATCGAAATCATTGTGGTAACTATGGACTAAAATTCCTTGAAATATTTTTGTGACCGACAAGACTTTAAGGGTCATAAGGCACGATGAACAAATCTCATCCCGGACTTTGATTTTTCCATATGATATCGTAAAGGTTCCGTGAACACTCTCATCGATGCACTTAGTCGCATTTGTGAAGTTAACATGCTTAGCTTCATGGAAATAACATCATTCTTTATGATCACCTTTGAAGAAAGTATTCTGATGAAAAATATCTTGGAAAGAAATGG
>NW_028230859.1:17500-26535 GCF_043228905.1 Azolla caroliniana | reverse complement strand
ATCGATTACAAACCCACACAAAGATGTCACTACGACATTGTAGTGATCTACTAGGACTTTCCTTCGTGCGTGAAAATTACTAGCTTTCTTCGCTCCTACAATGGGGGGACAACCTCTCTTTCCACTTCTTCAAGAAAAAGGAGTGCTCAACAGGAAGGAATAGGATCCCCTTCTTTTCTTTTCTTTTCTTTTCTTGCGGCACCCAATGATACGCGTTATATATCTCTTCTTTAGGGGCCTTGAAGCCCAGCTGCTTTTCAAGATACTCCCTTGGCTCTGCTGCTGTTTCGATGTACCCGCATAATACTATACTGCATCTTAATGTCATCTACCACCTTGATGGTCTTTAGTAGCGCTAGGGTTCTATTGTCGTACAGTGAGAATATAGCTCCGCTATAAGGTTCTTGAACAGGAACTCAGGATGAACCAGCGGATGACCCAATGACTCAAACAGGGTCTTCTTATACATATCTGATAGAGCTTTTGATACTGCGTGGTCTGAGAATCACTGTATACAGCGGCTTTTTCAGGAAAGCAAGCCTCTTCGCAGCAAGCATGGAAAACCACCTTATCACTCAGCAATGTGCATTGGTTGCTATCCGAGCAATTAGGGTTGGGTTTGACCAACTCTCTCTTGGAAAGCGAGAATTCTCGCCTCGTCACACTACACTATCAAGTCAAAGTTCCCAGACATGACCTTCCGGAGAAACTGGTAAATAGAATACGCGGTACGCCTGCGGCTCTCGGCGCCTCGACTGGATCCAGACCCCGCATTGGAACTTTCCTACGTAGGGAAATAACTATTTAGTTTGGGAGAGTGGTTCCCGGAATAATGATCTCTAAGAGCAAAAGTTGAGGGTTCGAATCCCATTTTCTCTTCTCTGAATTACGAGAGTGATACGAGTTGCTGTCTGCTGCTCTTGCCAACCCATTTCGTGAAATTCCCCTCTAGCTCAAGAAACGAGGTCATAGCCGAGCGGCAGGCCCGCCCTGCGTACTTCTCAACTCCTGAATAAGGAGCTCGAATCTACTGATCCGAGCATTCGCTCGTATTCTGAAAGATGTGTCGTACTAGAGGTGCCAATCAAGCAAGCGCAATCAACAACCCGTCTCCTTGGGGTTCTTGCAGAGAACAGGGTAAGGCGGCCAGAGGAGCGGAATGAAGTTTCAAGATGATGAGGTAGCCGGCTCTCGAGAAAGCGACTTCTCTCTAGCGCCGATACGATCGAAGTGGTAAACCAAAAGTGAACCTGCCAACGACACACCTTTATGTATGACATAGTTTCGACAGGACGGGATGTCTTAGATAAAGCCTAAACTCTGTAAAAAGAAGAAAGGGGGGCACGCACGCACGCACGCACGCACGCACGTATAAACAATAGCTCCTCCCGCAGCAAGCAAGCAAGCAAGCAAGCAAGCAAGCAAGCAAGCAAGCAGTGTTTGCCCATATGATACGTGTTGCATATGGAACGAGGATGGGGGCGTAGTTCAATCGGTAGAACGCATGTTTTGCAAGTATGAAGTTATCGGTTCAAGTCCGATCGTCTCCATTCGTATACAGATTGGCACATTAGATAGAAATCCAGCAGATCCCCCGCCCGGTTCCCCGGGCGACATACGTGCGGACAAAGAGCTGCCTGCCCTCACGGGCAAGCTAACCCGCCGGTTCATCCGGATGAAAACCAACCGGTTCATCCGGATGAAAACCAACCGGTTCATCAAACCCGCCAACCCCTTTTTCATCATGAAGGCCTTCATGATGATGAAAACCGCACGCAGATTATGGCCGGAATTGCCAGGGCAGGCTTGTTGCCTGCGCGCACGCACCCCTTCATGCGGAATTCATTGAAACCAGACACACACGGCACGAAGGCGAGAATTTTGATATCAGGACCAGCGAGCGTGCACTACCTCCCGACCTAACTTTTCTTTTCACTCCCGCCGGATGATGAAAACCGCTTCTTACCGCCCGCTTCTTTTCTTCGGGCACGAGTCCAGAAATGCATGCTGGTGGCGCCCGCCCTTTTGCTTGCCTGCATGAAGGCCAAGAAACTGCCATGAATATCGAGAACAGACAAGGAAGAGCAACAGAATATAAGTACGATTTACGCGCGAATTGATTTTATTTGCTATTTCAATTTCTAGCGTTTTGAGTTTGGAATGAATAATAATATATAATGAGGAAATATTAGTAGCTGTTCGTCTAGTGGGTTTTGTTTCCCTTAGTCAAAACACTCTAAGTGACATTTTCAGAGCGACTTTTAGGGCAAAAAGCGAAGCTATTTAAACAGATTTATAGCATTTTCCCAGTTCCTAGGAAGCTCTGTGGTCTGAGCCCGAGGAATGGCATGAATTACTATTACTCAGTCTGCGTTTAAGTACGTAAATGATTGCGGAATCCTTTTTCAATGGGATAGTGGAGCGTCGCGCATTGTCGTACGAATAAACAGTATAAGCCTCGCTGTGTTAAGAAATGGAACTTTAGTTGAAAGCACCGTTAGCCATTTGAGAGCATTCTCGCCTCTGAGAATAAGACGAGATAGTGAGTCGTTCCCGCTCTCCAGTCAGTGACGAATTTGGCGGCTTTTCCAGCAGCAGTGGAACGAAACATCAGTCCACACTGATCTAACCGAGCATGGTTTTCTTAGAAGGAGGGAAAGGGGGATTCCAGGAGTTAGCTGACACTTCCAAAGGAGGGGAGGAAAGCCGTAGGGAAAACTGCAGCGAAAAGAGCTCGGGTCCGCCCTATGCATGTAATAATGCTGCCCATGACTGGAGTAGCGAAATTATTGTCAAAAAGAGCAAGCAGAGCTCTTCTTTTCTTTTCTTTCCGCGCTGGCTGAGATGGATGATAATCCTTTGGCCCTGCCTTTCCTTTCACGGTTGTCTTGCCGCTGGGTGTCCTGGCAGAACCTTGCCATTCCACTCGTGGTAGGTGGTGAAATCTCTGTCTAAATCATCGAAGAAAAGTCGAGTCGATTTTTTCGTGCGTGCTGCATCGGTAAAAAACCCCCTAGGAATATGTCGTCTATTTGCCTGCCAACAAAACGATTACACTTCAGTCATACCTTTCAGTTCAGTGTTGCTCGAACTATGCTATCCATGATGGGTAGCACATCCTGCTCTTCTGTATCCACATCAATCGGTCCAGAACCAGGTGTAGCTATTTGAAAAGTTTATGTCCTTAATCTTTCAAGGAGAAAAATATGGCTGCTTTGCCCTCAACAGATCCATCGACTCCATTACTTGAGAGGGCTAACAGCCAGCCAGCCAGCCAGCAGTGGGCTTATAGTTTAATTGGTTGAAACGTACCGCTCATAACGGTAATATTGTAGGTTCGAGCCCTACTAAGCCTATTTACTTGCCATACCTAACTCGCCAGTCTTTCACTACTTTGCTGCGCCCAGCAAGCAAATTCCGTTCTCTGAGCTTTGCTTCTCTTCCTTGGTTACCACTGTATGGAGTATAGCCAAGCGGTAAGGCATCGGTTTTTGATACCGACACGCAAAGGTTCGAATCCTTTTACTCCAGGATCCTAAGGCGGCATTCAAAGCATTGCTCATTCATAGCCTTCTTGTCTGAGTCATTCTTCTCACTCGGCTTGGAAGGCATCGCCGCCTTTCATCGGCAACGCCGCATGCCTCGCTCTTCTTTCTTGGAGAAACGTTGCCTTTACGGAACGGATACTTCTTGCATGCATTAAGCCATGCGAAGAAGGAATGAGTGCAACCAAGTGCTACCATGTGCAAGGACTAGGCGAAGCGATGGACCCCGCACAGACAGTTAAACAAACGCCTTCAGCGATGAACCGCAGGCAGTGAGATACCAAAGATATGATCTATTGAGCAAGATCCAAGATCGACTGAGCCTGGAGTGATGGGATCTGAAAAACCAACCTATAGAGATAGGCCCAAGGTCTGACTTGGCTAGCTGTTCTGAAAGAAATAGGTGCGGAAAATCTAATTTGGTAATGTTTCAATGGAAATCCAACTAGATAGTGGCGAAGCTACGTCATTTTACTCTGATGCGTATCCTAACATACATACATACATAATAGTACCATGTACGGCATCGGTACTGATACCGATGGTTCTTTTGAATTATATGCCGCCTGTTCTACTCCAACATCCTCGAGATCTGGAAAGCAGAGTATTATGGATGAGGAAGAACCCTGGCAATAGACATGTATGGACTTGGAGAGAGGCCTATTCTAGGTCGTCTCGACTATTCCGGTGATAAAACAAGGTAAAGAGACCCGCAACCTCTTCGTACCAAGCCAGGTAATCAGGAGAAAAGGGATTCGAACCCTTAACCTTTGGTTTTGGAGACCATTGTTCTACCATTGGAACTATTCTCCTGAAATTAAATAATTACTTACGAGCCGGCCGGTTACTTTGCCTTTATTCCTTGGCGTTGAACCGTGCGGCTTCATCAAGCAAGCAAGCAAGCAAGCAAGCAAGCAAGAAGGCGGTTCATGCGGAAGAAGCGGTTCATCGTGCTTGCTTCATGTGGATTTCTAGGCCTTCATGCGGTGATATACAACGGCAGCAAGCAAGCAAGCAAGCAAGCAAGCATGAAGGCCGATATCGTCGTTCTTTGGCTTGTGCCTGCCTTTTGGCCGGCTTCATCCGGCCGGGCCGGGCCGGGCCGGGCCGGGCCGCCGCCCCTATTTATTTGATGAATCCCGTCCCGCAGTTTATGCTAAGACAGTGTGCGAGGGGCGCATATAGTCAGCTGCTCACAACCAACCTACTTTCGTCTTGAAATGCCTTCTTAAGGCACTTTCCTCTCACTAGGTGAAAAGAAAGGAGTTTGCAGAAACGAATTGGAAAGGACCTCAAAGAAAGCAGCAAACCAATGGTACGCTAATTTACTTGGTCCTATCGATTTCTCACGTTAATAATAACCAAACGTGAAGTGGCCCGGTTAAGGTAGGGTTGTAGCGCCTGAAATTGCCTACCTCTATGTATGAAGAAGATAATGAACCAAATGTCATCTAGCAGCGCCATACCACTT
This sequence comes from Azolla caroliniana, assembly GCF_043228905.1. Classification (NCBI taxonomy): domain Eukaryota; kingdom Viridiplantae; phylum Streptophyta; class Polypodiopsida; order Salviniales; family Salviniaceae; genus Azolla; species Azolla caroliniana. The sequence continues at coordinate 21,519 of NW_028230859.1, read as the reverse complement.
AAATGAGATTAAGGTTTGGCTCCGACACTCCAACATGCCGACCGAGAATTCCCGGAGAACAACACCGTTCTATGAAACATTCAAGGAAGGTTTGTGTGCACCGAAGGGGACTTGAACCTCTAACCACCTGGTTCGAAGCCAGGTACTCTATCCGATTGAGCTATCGGTGCTGCCTGCTGCTTTCAGAACACGCTTTCCCTGTCTATCTTTGGTAGGCGATTTGCTGGTTTCTGGAGCACCGCTTGTTTAGCAGGTGGATCCAGAGTGCCAAAGAAAAGAAGAGCGGTTTTCCGCTTCTTCCGCCGGCCGCAGGTCAGCCTCTGAGGGCGCATCCCGGGCTTGTCCACGTCAACGCTATAGGTGACTTGTTCAGGAGGCAGCTTTTCTTTTCGGGCTGGTCCTCGTGGATGGTTCTCTAACCTTCCACACACTGTTAAGGAATGACCTAGTCATGTAATAGGGTCTCTTAAAGGAAATTATGCGGGTAGGTACTTGCAGCTCATAGAGGGCACGCACGCACGCACGCACGCACGCACGCACGCACGGGTGTTGAGACTTCGCCAGCCCAGCCCAGCCCAGCCCAGCCCAGCCAACATGGGTGCTGCTTTCGCGCTCCTATGCAGCAGCAGAAAGCCATTCTGTTAATGAAAGCGGCGAGTCATGCCACGATGAACCGCTTCATCGAAAAGCGTTAGTGAAAAGTACAGCGCGCAGCCGGAATATTATTATTATTCGTTACTCATTTCATGACTGAAGCGCCAGCCAAAAAAACAAAACAAACAAAAAACTAGCACCTTTGAAAACAAAAGTGGTAGGGCCAGGAAGCCACCTGGCAATAGGAAAGTGCACGAATCGAGATCCGGCCTCTCCTCATTACGAAGAACCGGCAGATTCAGGTAGCTTGCCGGCCAAGTGAAGTGGTAGCTTGCCTAAGGCAGGTTCCTGTTCTTACAAGGGGTCTTCCGGGCTTCTGACAATGAATTTTCGAGGATTCTAGGGATAACATTGTTGAGCGAACACTGGACGTTGACATTTATAGGAAGGTACTACTTTGGGCGATCTTCAACAAAGTTGTGCTAATAGGCCTTCAAGCAAGTAGGAACCTGTATGTCGATAAGGTTTGTGCCTTGTTTAGGGATAGGTATCCGCTCTTGAAAATCACCGGCCCGCCCCTTCCACCCATCATAGTGCCCCCTCGTCCGTTACTTTACCTCAGTGCTCTCCTGCCCGCGTAACATTATGAAAGGGTTGAGAACAGCAACGGCGACGGTATAGCAAGAGAAAGCTAGAGAGAAAGGGCTATGGGAATGTGAAGGACTCCCTTCGTTGAAAAAGAAAGTGTCGATTGTCTATTCTTTAGGCACTCGCGGGAGACTAATCTCTCCTAGAGAACACGTGTGGGAAGTATTCGTTTCTAATAATCCCAAAGTCTTTAAGGTTTTGACCATTTTGTGTAACCATTAGGATGCTCCGAAAACACTGGAGTACAGGAAGGAAACACTGGTGTCAAAGCATTCTTTGGGAACCACATCCTGTTCTTCCTAGATGGATGATTTGCCCCGTTTGATGCCGTCGTGTGAAAGTTGTTTTCATGATTTAGGAATTCAACTGATTTTAGGTAATCCATCTTTATGTGGCACGACATGAAAGGTGCTATGAAAAACACGTAACCGACCGAATTACGTGAAATGGATAAATCAATCTGGTTAGGGCATTCTTTAGAACTTACTTCAGGAAGAATCATCCAGGGCTGCGGTTGCGGTTTCTTCTTTCTTGTATTCATAACTTTTTTCTATTGCTTTTTCGGCGAAAAGGCAAGCAAGTTTTACCTGACTTAACTGAAAAGCCATTTTCCTCTCTGCAAACTCCAGGAGAGAGTGGACTTCAGGAAATCACAAAGTGGGTCCCCAAGGAGGAAAGGAGGAGGGAACTTGTGAGGAAGTTTCCACCCTCCTTTCGGCCTCTGGGGTTAAACAAGACCCAGATAAAGTCAAGTTAGAGAGCCGTGTAATGGGCGACTATTCCGCACGGTTCGGAGAGCACAACTACGATCACTTCTCCTCGGCAGAAGCTTGACTCTATCTTTGAGCGCGGTAGAATGAAGACGTGTAGAAGTCAAAGTCTCTGGGATTATTGCACGTAAATCTGTCCACGAACCTATGTAAACAGGGTTAAAAGCGGTGGATAGCCTAGTCCCTATAGGTCGTGGTCAACGGGAACTGATAATCGGCGACCGACAAACTGGAAAGACTGCTATAGCTATTGATACCATTCTGAACTAGAAACCAATCAACGCATAGGGCACCTTCGATAGTGAAAAATTGTTTCGCGTGTACGTAGTGATTGGATAAAAACGTTCAACCGTGGCATAATCGGTTAAGATTCCCCCGGAAGCCGGTGCTCTGGAATATCTCATTATTGTTGTAGTCACGGCTTCGGATTCTGCTCTCCTGTAATTCCCGGCACTACATCCTGGTCGTGCTACGGGAGAGTCTTCTAGAGATCATGGAATGCACGCATTAATCATCTATGACGATCCCAGTAAGTAATCAGTGGCATATTGATAAATGTCATTATCGCCACGTTGACTACTAGGTTGTGAGGTTTCCCTCGGAGATGTCTTCTATTCATATCTCTGTTCATCGGAAAGAGCCGCCAAAAGGTTAGACTAGACTGGTGTAGGTAGCTCGATTGCTTCACTCGTCATTGAAATATAAGCTGGAGACGTTTCTGTTTATACTCTTATCAATGTCATTCTCATTACAGATGGATAAATCCTCCCGGAAACTGAACCTCTCTATCGCGGAGTTTGGCTCGTTATTAACGTAGGATTACTCGTTAGTTGTGTTGGGTCTGCCGCTTAGCCGAAAGCTATGAAAGCACTTCGTGGCACCTTAAAATTGGAGCCGGCATAACATCGTGAAGTTGCCGCTTCTGCGTAATTTGGGTCAGACCTCGATCCCGCTATTTAGTATTCGCCATATTGCGGCGCTAGGCTTACCGAGGTACTTAAATAACTATAATATCCCCTGATCCCTATCGAATGACAGATTGTAGTTATCCTCGCGGCGGTCAATGGGTTCCCGGACTAGATCCCTTTGACATAGATCGCTTAATATGAGAAGGAACTCCCCGACAAAATCAAACCACACATACTTGAGGGTATCAAGGAGTAAAAGCTATTGAGTGAAGAGGTGTAGAAAAATCCGGCTACGTTCCGCTAAAAAATTGCCAGTTCTCTATCATCAGTAACAACTGGTTCAGTCTAGTTCAAGAGATGGGGAAGGAGGCCCCCTCACGTAATTACTAAGGAGACCCTCCCTTTTGTTTGTAGGAGCGTTAGGCGGGTGAGCGGATAACGGCGGGAATTGAACAAGCCGATAGATCACCGCCACCTAACCTATAGGTGGTTTGCGGGAATTGGCCCAGTTACCTCCTATAGAAATGCTTTGTTTGTTTGTCTTTTGGTAGGGACAGTCATTACGCGTAGCTTCGTTGGACACAACGACTGGCAACGGTTGATTTCGGCCGGCAGCTTCGGGGAAAGGTTTGAACCCATGGCTATGGCAATCTATTTTCTGGCTTCTTTTTTTCTAAAATAAATTCCGATTCGCTAGAGAGAGATCAATTGCTTGCTTGCTTGCGGGGTGGAGTAAATGGCCAACTCGTCAGGCTCATGACCTGAAGACTGCGGGTTCAAACCCTGCCCCCGCACTACATGTTGTCAACAGTAAAAAAGCAAATGAAGATTATTGTATAATAATCCATGCTTAAGAATGGGAAACTAACGTGACTATTCATATTGTCAATTCGTTATCATTCGTGTTGTCAATGAGACGGTGACATTCCAATGAAGCGGTTTTCATCATCATGAAGGCCTTCATGCATGCATGAAGAACCTGTTTGGTTTGATGAACATGCCGGTTCATCATGCTTGCTGTTTAAAATACTCGTTAGGTGGTTCCGCTTTTCTTTTGGGGAAGGCGTGCGTTTCAGGCTTGCAGGGAAAAGTGCCATTT
>NW_028230859.1:0-12500 GCF_043228905.1 Azolla caroliniana | reverse complement strand
ATACCTCCGGATTGTCCCCCTCATAAGTGTTAGTTCGCGGTTCATGCACGTTGTTATCCGCCGTATTATTGGATAAGGCTGACTTTGAGCCTGCGGCCCTGCGCTGTAATGCCTAATAGAGCCTTCTATTATTTATCGATACACGGGAAGGGGGCGGCCTGGGGCCGCCTATATTAGATAAAAAACCATTCTCGCTAGGTTGTTTTCATAGGGAAGCGCCTACCTATCTAGATAATTGCTTCCTATAAGTTGGCATAATCAAGGCTACGAAGATGGTTAACTCGATTAGAACATAGAAAGGTAAACGACCGACAATTTAACACCAGATATCTGAAAATGTGAACAGAGCTGCTATGGAAAGCGAACGAACCCTCAAAATACGACAATTGTTTAGACAGGTTCTCAAAGAAATAGCTTTTGGTTCTGGCAAACAGATAACCATTACCAAAACTTAAGGGCGCGTTAGCGAAATGGACAAGGTACGAACAGTTGACATTATGTAGTCAGAAGTCTTAGATTGTGACTTGGTCGTAGGCAAATTAGTGGATGTGGTACTTGGACGGTGAGAGAGGTGCCGAACATTGGAAACTACCCAAACAGAAGTAGCGGGGAAAGATGATAAAAGGCAAAAACCACTTGAGTAAAACAATTTTTCATATTCTTTCCTTTACCTTTCATAGCAACTAAGGATCAAAGAGCACCGAATTTAATGAGTCGTACAAGAAAAAGCAAAATAGGGACATGATATTGAAAGTGTAATAACATATGTGCTCAAGGCCTCTATCAATCATGTACGAATAGGAAACGAGTCTGAATAGGGCGAAAGTTTAGCTAATGAAGGAATGGGCTCTTCCAAGAACGGATAGAGCGTGAGCCGTATCAAACCGAAGCGAATCAATATCCAAGAAACGCAAATTTTTGGTTCTTCCATAATTTTTTTTGAAACGAAATGTCTCATCTGACTGATTAATCGGTTTTGTTCAGTATTCGTGTATTACTACCGTAATATACAGATAGTGATCTTCCATAAAAAACTTGACCCCAACGTGCGGCGTGATAGATAGTTTTCAGCTAGAAAAACCATCTGTCTTCTTCCAGTTTATCGACAGTCTTCCTGTCGATAAACCACTTCCCTTTGTCGATTGGGTTTCCGTCTACTTCTATCAGAATGTATCTATCTGAGTCGAACCGCTCAAACAAAAAAAGAAAGCGTTCCATTCCTGTGTGTTCGTGAGATTTATTTCTTTTCTTGTATTTATAGCTTTTTGTTGTTTTGTAAAAGAAAAGCACTCGGTCTCGCCTTTCTGCTAGTCTCATTTGCTCGGCCAATTCCCTTCCCTTTCATTTCAATCATTTTCGGCAATGCCGGAAAGCAGCAGAGAAATGGCTAGAGCGAGCTTTGAAAAGTGTAATTCGGCGGGCGATAATGGCTAAGGCGAGCATTGCTACGGGCGAGCAGTGTTGCTTGCAAGGTCTCTGGGTTTTTGCCGCCCGCGTCCCGGAACTTCTTTGTGATTTCCCCGCAAGCAAGCAAGCAAGCAAGCAAGCAAACTCAGGATTTGTTTCCTGGCATTTGATCCGTCCTTGGAATTTCTTTATGCGGAACAAAGAATTCATGCCCCCAACCACTTGCCAGTCTCGCTTTAACAACTAGGTTTAGTTCGCCGAAATGATTGATGTCTCGAACGAATGTCGCCCGAGGGAAGGGAGTTGGCTCGCTCCCCGTGCTCACGATAAAGAAAATCGGATAGGCTTCAGGAAGGCCAAAAAAGCGGCACGAAATAACATCGGGATTCCGAAAGTATACACTTAAGATAGATCTAGAACAAGACCCGAATCCCACCATAAGTGGCAAACCCCATTACTCATGTAATAAGACAAAGCTAAGAAAGCAAAATTGACTAAGCCCGGAACAAACCAATAAGAGTAGTTTACAATAAAGAAAGCGCATTAGTAACGATTCTCGAAAGTGAGGCTGAGATGACCAACCTTCAAGGGAAAGATACCAACAAACAACACAGTGGCTAGGAAAGCCCCGGGAATTCTATAGAAGATAGGGAGGGTCAAAGTAAGCTATGGCTTATGAATGGTAATATGAAGTAGTAACGGTCAATCAATTTACATTCTGTTGGCTTTGATTCGAGGGGCGAGAATGCCCTAGCATCCATTAGAGGGACTTGCGTTGGCTTTCTTTGCCAACACGAGGTCTGTTCTTGATATTTATAACAGTTTGTTAGGGGCTCATAGCGTCGTTCAAGTCCGTCCATTTCACCGCTTCTTCTTGGGCACTACTAGTTGGTGGTCCTAGACGAAGTGATGGTGATCATCCATCAGTTTCGCTCCGCTTTTCGGCATGAAGATTTGTTCTTGTGATTGAACGCTCCAGTTACTTACGTTTTCCCGATTCTTAAATAATAAAAAATTCGCGGTAGTAATTTTCCTATTTGCAGGGCGGACGATAGGAGGGTATTTGATAGAAGAACAGCCAGTAGATGCTATCAGTATTGCAGCGGCGAGGCTCAACAAAAAAGCGCTATTCGTAGTTATCGCATGGTAATAGCGCTGGTATACATCTGTAATGTGAGAGATAAGATCGTTTGTGTTATAGACCTTCACTCCTAACCGCCCGCGTCCCATCGGTCAAGCGGGGCTATAATCAATAAGTAATACCACTTGTCAATATGCATACCATATATTATTGCTTTGGCGGATTTGCCGAAGCCCATCATACGGGCTTCGCTATAAGGCTGACCGAAAACTGCAGTAGAGTAGGCAGGAACCCGACATTGTGTACTTTTTTTCTCCCGTCTCTGTTGCTTGCTGAGGTAGAGCCATTTGTTGCAGGGGAAGAATGGTCTGCAGGGTTAGAGTCGTCTACTGTACTGTTAGGGGTGAGTTGTCTGTTAGTGAGGAAGCGCGTTCCCTGAAGACGGTGGTGCCGCCCGGCCCGCTGGGGGCGAAGATGATGGTCCCGTCAAATCCGCCAAAGATGAGGATCCCACTGAGGCTTTTTTCGTTTACCTTCATTCTTTTTCCTAAGACCACGAAAATATTTTAATAGTGATTTCTAATTTATGTCAACGCATAGTTTTCTCCTCTCCTCTCCTCTCCTCTCCTCTCCTCTCCAGCGGCTCTGTCGTCGCTACATGTAATTTGAAAGCAGCACTGTTTCATCTTAAGATTTATGGCTTGTTTAAAGTAATCGAAATTACCGTACACTTTATCGATTACAAACCCACACAAAGATGTCACTACGACATTGTAGTGATCTACTAGGACTTTCCTTCGTGCGTGAAAATTACTAGCTTTCTTCGCTCCTACAATGGGGGGACAACCTCTCTTTCCACTTCTTCAAGAAAAAGGAGTGCTCAACAGGAAGGAATAGGATCCCCTTCTTTTCTTTTCTTTTCTTTTCTTGCGGCACCCAATGATACGCGTTATATATCTCTTCTTTAGGGGCCTTGAAGCCCAGCTGCTTTTCAAGATACTCCCTTGGCTCTGCTGCTGTTTCGATGTACCCGCATAATACTATACTGCATCTTAATGTCATCTACCACCTTGATGGTCTTTAGTAGCGCTAGGGTTCTATTGTCGTACAGTGAGAATATAGCTCCGCTATAAGGTTCTTGAACAGGAACTCAGGATGAACCAGCGGATGACCCAATGACTCAAACAGGGTCTTCTTATACATATCTGATAGAGCTTTTGATACTGCGTGGTCTGAGAATCACTGTATACAGCGGCTTTTTCAGGAAAGCAAGCCTCTTCGCAGCAAGCATGGAAAACCACCTTATCACTCAGCAATGTGCATTGGTTGCTATCCGAGCAATTAGGGTTGGGTTTGACCAACTCTCTCTTGGAAAGCGAGAATTCTCGCCTCGTCACACTACACTATCAAGTCAAAGTTCCCAGACATGACCTTCCGGAGAAACTGGTAAATAGAATACGCGGTACGCCTGCGGCTCTCGGCGCCTCGACTGGATCCAGACCCCGCATTGGAACTTTCCTACGTAGGGAAATAACTATTTAGTTTGGGAGAGTGGTTCCCGGAATAATGATCTCTAAGAGCAAAAGTTGAGGGTTCGAATCCCATTTTCTCTTCTCTGAATTACGAGAGTGATACGAGTTGCTGTCTGCTGCTCTTGCCAACCCATTTCGTGAAATTCCCCTCTAGCTCAAGAAACGAGGTCATAGCCGAGCGGCAGGCCCGCCCTGCGTACTTCTCAACTCCTGAATAAGGAGCTCGAATCTACTGATCCGAGCATTCGCTCGTATTCTGAAAGATGTGTCGTACTAGAGGTGCCAATCAAGCAAGCGCAATCAACAACCCGTCTCCTTGGGGTTCTTGCAGAGAACAGGGTAAGGCGGCCAGAGGAGCGGAATGAAGTTTCAAGATGATGAGGTAGCCGGCTCTCGAGAAAGCGACTTCTCTCTAGCGCCGATACGATCGAAGTGGTAAACCAAAAGTGAACCTGCCAACGACACACCTTTATGTATGACATAGTTTCGACAGGACGGGATGTCTTAGATAAAGCCTAAACTCTGTAAAAAGAAGAAAGGGGGGCACGCACGCACGCACGCACGCACGCACGTATAAACAATAGCTCCTCCCGCAGCAAGCAAGCAAGCAAGCAAGCAAGCAAGCAAGCAAGCAAGCAGTGTTTGCCCATATGATACGTGTTGCATATGGAACGAGGATGGGGGCGTAGTTCAATCGGTAGAACGCATGTTTTGCAAGTATGAAGTTATCGGTTCAAGTCCGATCGTCTCCATTCGTATACAGATTGGCACATTAGATAGAAATCCAGCAGATCCCCCGCCCGGTTCCCCGGGCGACATACGTGCGGACAAAGAGCTGCCTGCCCTCACGGGCAAGCTAACCCGCCGGTTCATCCGGATGAAAACCAACCGGTTCATCCGGATGAAAACCAACCGGTTCATCAAACCCGCCAACCCCTTTTTCATCATGAAGGCCTTCATGATGATGAAAACCGCACGCAGATTATGGCCGGAATTGCCAGGGCAGGCTTGTTGCCTGCGCGCACGCACCCCTTCATGCGGAATTCATTGAAACCAGACACACACGGCACGAAGGCGAGAATTTTGATATCAGGACCAGCGAGCGTGCACTACCTCCCGACCTAACTTTTCTTTTCACTCCCGCCGGATGATGAAAACCGCTTCTTACCGCCCGCTTCTTTTCTTCGGGCACGAGTCCAGAAATGCATGCTGGTGGCGCCCGCCCTTTTGCTTGCCTGCATGAAGGCCAAGAAACTGCCATGAATATCGAGAACAGACAAGGAAGAGCAACAGAATATAAGTACGATTTACGCGCGAATTGATTTTATTTGCTATTTCAATTTCTAGCGTTTTGAGTTTGGAATGAATAATAATATATAATGAGGAAATATTAGTAGCTGTTCGTCTAGTGGGTTTTGTTTCCCTTAGTCAAAACACTCTAAGTGACATTTTCAGAGCGACTTTTAGGGCAAAAAGCGAAGCTATTTAAACAGATTTATAGCATTTTCCCAGTTCCTAGGAAGCTCTGTGGTCTGAGCCCGAGGAATGGCATGAATTACTATTACTCAGTCTGCGTTTAAGTACGTAAATGATTGCGGAATCCTTTTTCAATGGGATAGTGGAGCGTCGCGCATTGTCGTACGAATAAACAGTATAAGCCTCGCTGTGTTAAGAAATGGAACTTTAGTTGAAAGCACCGTTAGCCATTTGAGAGCATTCTCGCCTCTGAGAATAAGACGAGATAGTGAGTCGTTCCCGCTCTCCAGTCAGTGACGAATTTGGCGGCTTTTCCAGCAGCAGTGGAACGAAACATCAGTCCACACTGATCTAACCGAGCATGGTTTTCTTAGAAGGAGGGAAAGGGGGATTCCAGGAGTTAGCTGACACTTCCAAAGGAGGGGAGGAAAGCCGTAGGGAAAACTGCAGCGAAAAGAGCTCGGGTCCGCCCTATGCATGTAATAATGCTGCCCATGACTGGAGTAGCGAAATTATTGTCAAAAAGAGCAAGCAGAGCTCTTCTTTTCTTTTCTTTCCGCGCTGGCTGAGATGGATGATAATCCTTTGGCCCTGCCTTTCCTTTCACGGTTGTCTTGCCGCTGGGTGTCCTGGCAGAACCTTGCCATTCCACTCGTGGTAGGTGGTGAAATCTCTGTCTAAATCATCGAAGAAAAGTCGAGTCGATTTTTTCGTGCGTGCTGCATCGGTAAAAAACCCCCTAGGAATATGTCGTCTATTTGCCTGCCAACAAAACGATTACACTTCAGTCATACCTTTCAGTTCAGTGTTGCTCGAACTATGCTATCCATGATGGGTAGCACATCCTGCTCTTCTGTATCCACATCAATCGGTCCAGAACCAGGTGTAGCTATTTGAAAAGTTTATGTCCTTAATCTTTCAAGGAGAAAAATATGGCTGCTTTGCCCTCAACAGATCCATCGACTCCATTACTTGAGAGGGCTAACAGCCAGCCAGCCAGCCAGCAGTGGGCTTATAGTTTAATTGGTTGAAACGTACCGCTCATAACGGTAATATTGTAGGTTCGAGCCCTACTAAGCCTATTTACTTGCCATACCTAACTCGCCAGTCTTTCACTACTTTGCTGCGCCCAGCAAGCAAATTCCGTTCTCTGAGCTTTGCTTCTCTTCCTTGGTTACCACTGTATGGAGTATAGCCAAGCGGTAAGGCATCGGTTTTTGATACCGACACGCAAAGGTTCGAATCCTTTTACTCCAGGATCCTAAGGCGGCATTCAAAGCATTGCTCATTCATAGCCTTCTTGTCTGAGTCATTCTTCTCACTCGGCTTGGAAGGCATCGCCGCCTTTCATCGGCAACGCCGCATGCCTCGCTCTTCTTTCTTGGAGAAACGTTGCCTTTACGGAACGGATACTTCTTGCATGCATTAAGCCATGCGAAGAAGGAATGAGTGCAACCAAGTGCTACCATGTGCAAGGACTAGGCGAAGCGATGGACCCCGCACAGACAGTTAAACAAACGCCTTCAGCGATGAACCGCAGGCAGTGAGATACCAAAGATATGATCTATTGAGCAAGATCCAAGATCGACTGAGCCTGGAGTGATGGGATCTGAAAAACCAACCTATAGAGATAGGCCCAAGGTCTGACTTGGCTAGCTGTTCTGAAAGAAATAGGTGCGGAAAATCTAATTTGGTAATGTTTCAATGGAAATCCAACTAGATAGTGGCGAAGCTACGTCATTTTACTCTGATGCGTATCCTAACATACATACATACATAATAGTACCATGTACGGCATCGGTACTGATACCGATGGTTCTTTTGAATTATATGCCGCCTGTTCTACTCCAACATCCTCGAGATCTGGAAAGCAGAGTATTATGGATGAGGAAGAACCCTGGCAATAGACATGTATGGACTTGGAGAGAGGCCTATTCTAGGTCGTCTCGACTATTCCGGTGATAAAACAAGGTAAAGAGACCCGCAACCTCTTCGTACCAAGCCAGGTAATCAGGAGAAAAGGGATTCGAACCCTTAACCTTTGGTTTTGGAGACCATTGTTCTACCATTGGAACTATTCTCCTGAAATTAAATAATTACTTACGAGCCGGCCGGTTACTTTGCCTTTATTCCTTGGCGTTGAACCGTGCGGCTTCATCAAGCAAGCAAGCAAGCAAGCAAGCAAGCAAGAAGGCGGTTCATGCGGAAGAAGCGGTTCATCGTGCTTGCTTCATGTGGATTTCTAGGCCTTCATGCGGTGATATACAACGGCAGCAAGCAAGCAAGCAAGCAAGCAAGCATGAAGGCCGATATCGTCGTTCTTTGGCTTGTGCCTGCCTTTTGGCCGGCTTCATCCGGCCGGGCCGGGCCGGGCCGGGCCGGGCCGCCGCCCCTATTTATTTGATGAATCCCGTCCCGCAGTTTATGCTAAGACAGTGTGCGAGGGGCGCATATAGTCAGCTGCTCACAACCAACCTACTTTCGTCTTGAAATGCCTTCTTAAGGCACTTTCCTCTCACTAGGTGAAAAGAAAGGAGTTTGCAGAAACGAATTGGAAAGGACCTCAAAGAAAGCAGCAAACCAATGGTACGCTAATTTACTTGGTCCTATCGATTTCTCACGTTAATAATAACCAAACGTGAAGTGGCCCGGTTAAGGTAGGGTTGTAGCGCCTGAAATTGCCTACCTCTATGTATGAAGAAGATAATGAACCAAATGTCATCTAGCAGCGCCATACCACTTAAATGAGATTAAGGTTTGGCTCCGACACTCCAACATGCCGACCGAGAATTCCCGGAGAACAACACCGTTCTATGAAACATTCAAGGAAGGTTTGTGTGCACCGAAGGGGACTTGAACCTCTAACCACCTGGTTCGAAGCCAGGTACTCTATCCGATTGAGCTATCGGTGCTGCCTGCTGCTTTCAGAACACGCTTTCCCTGTCTATCTTTGGTAGGCGATTTGCTGGTTTCTGGAGCACCGCTTGTTTAGCAGGTGGATCCAGAGTGCCAAAGAAAAGAAGAGCGGTTTTCCGCTTCTTCCGCCGGCCGCAGGTCAGCCTCTGAGGGCGCATCCCGGGCTTGTCCACGTCAACGCTATAGGTGACTTGTTCAGGAGGCAGCTTTTCTTTTCGGGCTGGTCCTCGTGGATGGTTCTCTAACCTTCCACACACTGTTAAGGAATGACCTAGTCATGTAATAGGGTCTCTTAAAGGAAATTATGCGGGTAGGTACTTGCAGCTCATAGAGGGCACGCACGCACGCACGCACGCACGCACGCACGCACGGGTGTTGAGACTTCGCCAGCCCAGCCCAGCCCAGCCCAGCCCAGCCAACATGGGTGCTGCTTTCGCGCTCCTATGCAGCAGCAGAAAGCCATTCTGTTAATGAAAGCGGCGAGTCATGCCACGATGAACCGCTTCATCGAAAAGCGTTAGTGAAAAGTACAGCGCGCAGCCGGAATATTATTATTATTCGTTACTCATTTCATGACTGAAGCGCCAGCCAAAAAAACAAAACAAACAAAAAACTAGCACCTTTGAAAACAAAAGTGGTAGGGCCAGGAAGCCACCTGGCAATAGGAAAGTGCACGAATCGAGATCCGGCCTCTCCTCATTACGAAGAACCGGCAGATTCAGGTAGCTTGCCGGCCAAGTGAAGTGGTAGCTTGCCTAAGGCAGGTTCCTGTTCTTACAAGGGGTCTTCCGGGCTTCTGACAATGAATTTTCGAGGATTCTAGGGATAACATTGTTGAGCGAACACTGGACGTTGACATTTATAGGAAGGTACTACTTTGGGCGATCTTCAACAAAGTTGTGCTAATAGGCCTTCAAGCAAGTAGGAACCTGTATGTCGATAAGGTTTGTGCCTTGTTTAGGGATAGGTATCCGCTCTTGAAAATCACCGGCCCGCCCCTTCCACCCATCATAGTGCCCCCTCGTCCGTTACTTTACCTCAGTGCTCTCCTGCCCGCGTAACATTATGAAAGGGTTGAGAACAGCAACGGCGACGGTATAGCAAGAGAAAGCTAGAGAGAAAGGGCTATGGGAATGTGAAGGACTCCCTTCGTTGAAAAAGAAAGTGTCGATTGTCTATTCTTTAGGCACTCGCGGGAGACTAATCTCTCCTAGAGAACACGTGTGGGAAGTATTCGTTTCTAATAATCCCAAAGTCTTTAAGGTTTTGACCATTTTGTGTAACCATTAGGATGCTCCGAAAACACTGGAGTACAGGAAGGAAACACTGGTGTCAAAGCATTCTTTGGGAACCACATCCTGTTCTTCCTAGATGGATGATTTGCCCCGTTTGATGCCGTCGTGTGAAAGTTGTTTTCATGATTTAGGAATTCAACTGATTTTAGGTAATCCATCTTTATGTGGCACGACATGAAAGGTGCTATGAAAAACACGTAACCGACCGAATTACGTGAAATGGATAAATCAATCTGGTTAGGGCATTCTTTAGAACTTACTTCAGGAAGAATCATCCAGGGCTGCGGTTGCGGTTTCTTCTTTCTTGTATTCATAACTTTTTTCTATTGCTTTTTCGGCGAAAAGGCAAGCAAGTTTTACCTGACTTAACTGAAAAGCCATTTTCCTCTCTGCAAACTCCAGGAGAGAGTGGACTTCAGGAAATCACAAAGTGGGTCCCCAAGGAGGAAAGGAGGAGGGAACTTGTGAGGAAGTTTCCACCCTCCTTTCGGCCTCTGGGGTTAAACAAGACCCAGATAAAGTCAAGTTAGAGAGCCGTGTAATGGGCGACTATTCCGCACGGTTCGGAGAGCACAACTACGATCACTTCTCCTCGGCAGAAGCTTGACTCTATCTTTGAGCGCGGTAGAATGAAGACGTGTAGAAGTCAAAGTCTCTGGGATTATTGCACGTAAATCTGTCCACGAACCTATGTAAACAGGGTTAAAAGCGGTGGATAGCCTAGTCCCTATAGGTCGTGGTCAACGGGAACTGATAATCGGCGACCGACAAACTGGAAAGACTGCTATAGCTATTGATACCATTCTGAACTAGAAACCAATCAACGCATAGGGCACCTTCGATAGTGAAAAATTGTTTCGCGTGTACGTAGTGATTGGATAAAAACGTTCAACCGTGGCATAATCGGTTAAGATTCCCCCGGAAGCCGGTGCTCTGGAATATCTCATTATTGTTGTAGTCACGGCTTCGGATTCTGCTCTCCTGTAATTCCCGGCACTACATCCTGGTCGTGCTACGGGAGAGTCTTCTAGAGATCATGGAATGCACGCATTAATCATCTATGACGATCCCAGTAAGTAATCAGTGGCATATTGATAAATGTCATTATCGCCACGTTGACTACTAGGTTGTGAGGTTTCCCTCGGAGATGTCTTCTATTCATATCTCTGTTCATCGGAAAGAGCCGCCAAAAGGTTAGACTAGACTGGTGTAGGTAGCTCGATTGCTTCACTCGTCATTGAAATATAAGCTGGAGACGTTTCTGTTTATACTCTTATCAATGTCATTCTCATTACAGATGGATAAATCCTCCCGGAAACTGAACCTCTCTATCGCGGAGTTTGGCTCGTTATTAACGTAGGATTACTCGTTAGTTGTGTTGGGTCTGCCGCTTAGCCGAAAGCTATGAAAGCACTTCGTGGCACCTTAAAATTGGAGCCGGCATAACATCGTGAAGTTGCCGCTTCTGCGTAATTTGGGTCAGACCTCGATCCCGCTATTTAGTATTCGCCATATTGCGGCGCTAGGCTTACCGAGGTACTTAAATAACTATAATATCCCCTGATCCCTATCGAATGACAGATTGTAGTTATCCTCGCGGCGGTCAATGGGTTCCCGGACTAGATCCCTTTGACATAGATCGCTTAATATGAGAAGGAACTCCCCGACAAAATCAAACCACACATACTTGAGGGTATCAAGGAGTAAAAGCTATTGAGTGAAGAGGTGTAGAAAAATCCGGCTACGTTCCGCTAAAAAATTGCCAGTTCTCTATCATCAGTAACAACTGGTTCAGTCTAGTTCAAGAGATGGGGAAGGAGGCCCCCTCACGTAATTACTAAGGAGACCCTCCCTTTTGTTTGTAGGAGCGTTAGGCGGGTGAGCGGATAACGGCGGGAATTGAACAAGCCGATAGATCACCGCCACCTAACCTATAGGTGGTTTGCGGGAATTGGCCCAGTTACCTCCTATAGAAATGCTTTGTTTGTTTGTCTTTTGGTAGGGACAGTCATTACGCGTAGCTTCGTTGGACACAACGACTGGCAACGGTTGATTTCGGCCGGCAGCTTCGGGGAAAGGTTTGAACCCATGGCTATGGCAATCTATTTTCTGGCTTCTTTTTTTCTAAAATAAATTCCGATTCGCTAGAGAGAGATCAATTGCTTGCTTGCTTGCGGGGTGGAGTAAATGGCCAACTCGTCAGGCTCATGACCTGAAGACTGCGGGTTCAAACCCTGCCCCCGCACTACATGTTGTCAACAGTAAAAAAGCAAATGAAGATTATTGTATAATAATCCATGCTTAAGAATGGGAAACTAACGTGACTATTCATATTGTCAATTCGTTATCATTCGTGTTGTCAATGAGACGGTGACATTCCAATGAAGCGGTTTTCATCATCATGAAGGCCTTCATGCATGCATGAAGAACCTGTTTGGTTTGATGAACATGCCGGTTCATCATGCTTGCTGTTTAAAATACTCGTTAGGTGGTTCCGCTTTTCTTTTGGGGAAGGCGTGCGTTTCAGGCTTGCAGGGAAAAGTGCCATTTCCGAGTTCAAAGATTGCTGCTTTAAAGTGGAAAGAAAAGTGCAAAGCATCTTCTTGCCAGTGATTCATCAAGATTGCCGCCGGCTCGGTTTAAAGTGAAAAGAAAAGTGCTGCTTTGCTTTGCTTTGCTGGATTCGCAGATTATGGCCAGAAGATGATATTGCCTTCTTGCATGATCCTTCTGAATTTTACCAACGGAATTTCGAAATTCCAGCATTCAATTCTTTCCGCAATCTGAGCCGCA
>NW_028230858.1:0-26597 GCF_043228905.1 Azolla caroliniana | reverse complement strand
AACCGGTCCCTTGCCGGTCGGGACTGCTCCTCGTAGAGTTGATCCTCACCGGTCGACTTGGAGCTCTTCATCTTCTTCTCCGACTCCCAGTCGGCGAGTGTCTTGTCCTCCATGAAGATGATATCTCGACTCTTGAATATCTTCTTGTCGACCGGGTCCCATACTCGGTAGCCGAACTCGTCGTCGCCGTAACCGAGGAATATGCATGGCCGGGTCTTTGGATCTAGCTTTCCTCTCCGGTCCTTTGCCACATGCACATATGCGAGACACCCGAACACCTTCAGATGCCGGTAGGACACTTCCTTACCGGTCCACACTTTCTGCGGCGTGTCTCCGTCCAACGGTACTGAGGGTGATCTGTTTATCACGTATGTCGCCGTCGACATTGCCTCAGCCCAAAACCCCTTGGGTAATTTCGCATGCGCCAGCATACTCCGGACCCTCTCCATTATGGTCCGGTTCATCCTCTCGGCCAGCCCGTTTAGTTCCGGCGTCTTCGGCACAGTAAACTCGAGCCGGATTCCCTTCGAGCGACAGTACTCCTGGAACTGCCCCCGGTATTCCCCTCCGTTATCCGCTCGTATCGCTTTCAGCTTCTTGCCGGATTCTCTCTCCACTCTCGCGTGGAGTTCTTTGAAGACGGACAACACTTGGTCCTTTGTCTTCAACGGTGCCGTCCACAGCTTCCGGCTGTGATCATCAATGAAAGTCACGAAGTACTGGGCTCCGCCATGTGACTTCGTTTCTACCTGACACACATCAGTGTGCACCAACTCCAATGGTGCGCTACGTCTCGTCGGTGGCCTTGAGTGGAAGGAGGTTCGGTTCTGCTTACCGGCCAGGCAATCGGTGCACTTCTCCAGGTGCACATGCTTCACTGGAATAAGGTTGTCTTCTGCAAGCCTCTTCATCCCCTTCTCACTCATGTGGCACAGTCTTTTGTGCCACAGCTCACCGGCAGTGTCGGCTGCCACATTCAGCTCTTCCGGACACAACCAGGCATTCATAAGGTACAGTGTGTTGACTTTCCGGGCCCGAGCCACTATCAGGCTTCCCTTGCTGAACTTCATTACGCCGTTCCGGATGCTACCTGTGTAGCCTTCATCGTCTAGCCTCCCGGCCGAAATCAGGTTCAATCGAACCTCCGGAACGTGTCGGACATCCTTCAGCAGCATTTTGCATCCGGTCGGGGTTGTCAACCATACGTCTCCTATGCCGGCAATCCGGCACGTACCTTCATTTCCCATCCGAACGCAGCCATGTTCACCGGCTGTGTAGGATGAGAAGTATCTACTTTCCGGGGTCAGGTGGAACGACGCTCCGGAATCGACCACCCAGGTAGTCTCATCGCCGGCAATGTTTAGTTCACCTTCTTCGGTGATGAGCATGATCTCCTCTTCACTTGCCACGAGTGCCGTCGTTCCTTTTCGGTCCTGCCCTCGCCGATCCGGACCTCTCCGGTCCGTGGCTCCCCGGTATGCACCGTTTCTCTCCGGTGACTTCTTCGAATCGGTGTCGTCGGCTCCGTTGTCTTTTCGGTAATGCCGACAATTCTTCCAGAAGTGCCCCGGCTTCCCACAGTGGAAGCATGTGGGTCTTCCTCTTGACTGCGACCGGGTCCCCGACTTCTCCCGTCTTTGCGGACTCCGGTTCCATTGTCTTCCCCGTTCCGATTCGGTAAGCAACGCCTTCGAGTCGGAGGCCGGTTCTTTATCTCTCCGACGCGCTTCTTCGTTCAAAATACTTGTCTTTACCGTTTGTAGGGACAAGTTATCTTCGGTGCAGGAGGTGCTGAGAGTCACCACCAAGTTCTCCCAGCTGTCCGGCAATGTACACATCAGGATGATGGCTTGCATTGCATCCTCCAATGGGAACTTGATCGCCGCAAGCTGGTTCACGAATCCCATGAACGTGCTTACGTGTTCCACCATACTCTCGCCGTCCCGGTACTTGAGGTTCACTATCTTTCTCATCAGGGAGGTCCGGTTCAACGCATTCTTCCTCTCGTAGAGGCCCGACAGCTTCCTCCACATCTCATATGCGTTGGTGTCGTTCGCCACGTGTTGTAGAACACTCACGTCGACGTATTGCCGAATGGTTGCAACGGCTTTCCGGTTCAGAAGCCTCCACTCCGTCTCAAGTACCCCCTTGGGTATTTCCGACCTGTCGATCGGTTCATACAGGTCCCGAACAATGAGCAGGTCCTCCATCTTTATCTTCCAGTCGGCGTAGTTCTGCGCATTCAGCACCATCATCCCCGGCTGTCCGCTGCTGCCGCCTTCCATTTTCTGTGTTACCGTCGCTCTAATACCACTTTGTCGCAATTCCGTGCTCGGCCACAACCGAGGAACTGGATCGATTCACAGAAAACGGGAAATACAACAATGCACGAAAACAATAGAGAGAAGGGTACACTGGATGTTTTACGTGGAAAACCCTAAATGGGAAAAACCACGGGAGTGCAAGACTCCAACTATCACTATACGCGGGAATGTACAATGCTGAGCTGCAAGGCAACGACCTTGAGCTCACTGTCCTCGCCACAGGCGGCGGTATTACACAGAGGCGTCAACCTCTTCCTTCCTCTTTCTCTCTCACTCTCTCTCGGCTGCTCTCACTTCGCTCCTTCTTAGTGGAAAACAGAAAATGAGCAACAACAACATTTAAACTGTTTGCCCTAAGTCATATTTATACACATATGACTTTCGGGCTATTTACAAATATAGCCTCAAGGGCTCTTGGCAAAACATATTCACAAATATGTCCCCGCATCCGGATCTCTCTCCGGGTACATTCGTCATCCGGCTCCGTAACCGGGGTCTTCAGCATCCGGCTCCGTAGCCAGGGTCTTCATCCTCCGGCTCCGTAACCGGAACCGGGCTTGCCGTCATCCGGATCTCTCTCCGGGTACATTCGTCATCCGGCTCCGTAACCGCAACCGGGCTTGCCGTCATTCATCTCTGGACATCCCATCCGGAGGGACCGAAATCCCAACAGCTTCGTTTCGCATGTTTGAACACAGAAATCCGATATCACACGAGCCAGGTATAAACATTTTAATTTACTCACTAGCTCTTCTCCACTCCATCCTCAAATAAGCTA
Source organism: Azolla caroliniana (assembly GCF_043228905.1). Lineage (NCBI taxonomy): Eukaryota > Viridiplantae > Streptophyta > Polypodiopsida > Salviniales > Salviniaceae > Azolla > Azolla caroliniana. The sequence continues at coordinate 23,495 of NW_028230858.1, read as the reverse complement.
ATTTTCTCATGTCTCTCGACCTGGGTTTCAAAATCTTTATTTTTTAATTCTATATCATAGCTAGCGTTGTTTGCTTCGTTTCGCATGTTTGAACACAGAAATCCGATATCACACGAGCCAGGTATGAACATTTTAATTTACTAACTCGCTTTTCTCAACTCCATCCTCAAATAAGCTAATTTTCTCATGTCTCTCGACCTCGGTTTCAAAATCTTGATTTTTTAAGTCTAGATTATAGCTAGTATTGTTAGCTTCGATTCGCATGTTTGAACACAAAAATCCGATATCACACGAGCCAGATATGAACATTTTAAATTATTCACTGGCTCTTCTCAACTCCATCCTCAAATAAGCTAATTTCCTTATGTCTCTCGACCTGGGTTTCAAAATCTTGGTTTTTTAATTCTATATCATAGCTAGCATTGTTAGCTTCGATTCGCATGTTTGAACACAGAAATCCGATATCACACGACCCAGGTATGAACATTTTAATTTACTGACACACTCTTCTCCACTACCTCCTCAAATTTGATAATTTCGTCATGTCTCTCTACCTGAGTTTGAAAATCTTGATTTTTTAATTCTATATCATAGCTAGCGTTGTTTGCTTCGTTTCGCATGTTTGAACACAGAAATCCGATATCACACGAGCCAGGTATAAACATTTTAATTTACTCACTAGCTCTTCTCCACTCCATCCTCAAATAAGCTAATTTCCTCATGTCTCTCGACCTGGGTTTCAAAATCTTGAATTTTTAATTCTATATCATAGCTAGCGTTGTTAGCTTCGATTCGCATGTTTGAACACGGAAATCCGATATCATATGAGCCAGGTATGAACATTTTAATTTACTCATTGGCTTTTCTCAACTCCATCCTCAAATAAGCTAATTTCCTCATGTCTCTCGACCTGAGTTTCAAAATCTTGAATTTTTAATTCTATATCATAGCTAGCATTGTTAGCTTCGATTCGCATGTTTGAACACTCTTCTCCACTACCTCCTGAAATAAGCTAATTTCCTCATGTCTCTCGACCTGAGTTTCAAAATCTTGGTTTTTTAATTCTATATCATAGCTAGCATTGTTAGCGTTGTTAGCTTCGATTTATTGACCCACTCTTATCTACTACCTCCTCAAATAAGGTAATTACCTCATGTCTCTCGACCTGAGTTTCGAAATCTTGAATTTTTAATTCTATATCATAGCTAGCGTTGTTAGCTTCGATTCGCATGTTTGAACACAAAAATCCGATATCACACGAGCCAGGTATGAACATTTTAATTTACTGACACACTCTTCTCCACTGCCTCCTCAAATTTTCAAATTTCGTCATGTCTCTGGACCTGAGTTTCAAAATCTTGAATTTGTAATTCTATATCATAGCTAACATTGTTAGCTTCGATTCGCATGTTTGAACACAAAAAGCCGATATCACACGACTCAGGTATGAACATTTTAATTTACTCACTGGCTCTTCTCCACTCCATCCTGAAATAAGCTAATTTCCTCATGTCTCTCGACCTGAGTTTCAAAATCTTGATTTTTTAATTCTATATCACTGGCTAGCATTGTTAGCTTCGATTCGCATGTTTGAACACAGAAATCCGATATCACAAGAGGCAGGTATGAACATTTTAATTTACTCACTAGCTCTTCTCCACTCCATCCTCAAATAAGCTAATTTCCTCATGTCTCTCGACCTGGGTTTCAAAATCCGATATCATAAGAGCCAGATATGAACATTTTAATTTACTGACCCACTCTTCTCTACTACCTCCTCAAATAAGATAATTACCTCATGTCTCTCGACCTGAGTTTCAAAATCTTGAATTTTTAATTCTATATCATAGCTAGCGTTGTTAGCTTCGATTCGTATGTTTGAACACAAAAATCCGATATCACACGAGCCAGGTATGAACATTTTAATTTACTGACACACTCTTCTCCACTTCCTCCTCAAATTTTCTAATTTCGTCATGTCTCTGGACCTGAGTTTCAAAATCTCGATTTTTTAATTCTATATCATAGCTAGCGTTGTTTGCTTCATTTCGCATGTTTGAACACAGAAATCCGATATCACACGAGCCAGGTATGAACATTTTAATTTACTAACTCGCTTTTCTCAACTCCATCCTCAAATAAGCTAATTTTCTCATGTCTCTCGAATTGAGTTTCAAAATCTTGATTTTTTAATTCTATATCATAGCTAGTATTGTTAGCTTCGATTCGCATGTTTGAACACAAAAATCCGATATAACACGAGCCAGGTATGACCAATATAATTTACTGACACACTCTTCTCCACTACCTCCTCAAATAACCTAATTTCCTCATGTCTCTGGACCTGAGTTTCAAAATCTTGAATTTTTAATTCTATATCATAGCTAGCATTGTTAGCTTCATTTCGCATGTTTGAACACAAAAATCCGATATCACACGAGCCAGGTATGAACATTTTAATTTACTCATTGGCTCTTCTCAACTCCATCCTCAAATAAGCTAATTTCCTCATGTCTCTCCACCTGGGGTTGAAAATCTTGATTTTTTAATTCTATATCATAGCTAGCATTGTTAGCTTCGATTCGCATGTTTGAACACAGAAAGCCGATATCACAAGAAACAGGTATGAACATTTTAATTTACTGACACACTCTTCTCTACTACCTCCTCAAATTTGCGAATTTAGTCATGAGTCTCGACCTGAGTTTCAAAATCTTGAATTTTTAATTCTATAACATAGCTAGCATTGTTAGCTTCGATTCGCATGTTTGAACACAAAAATCCGATATCACACGAGCCAGATATGAACATTTTAAATTACTCACTAGCTCTTCTCAACTCCATCCTCAAATAAGCTAAGTTTCTCATGTCTCTCGACCTGGGTTTCAAAATCTTGGTTTTTTAATTCTATATCATAGCTAGCATTGTTAGCTTCGATTCGCATGTTTGAACACAGAAATCCGATATCACACGACCCAGGTATGAACATTTTAATTTACTGACACACTCTTCTCCACTACCTCCTCAAATTTGATAATTTCGTCATGTCTCTCGACCTGAGTTTGAAAATCTTGATTTTTTAATTCTATATCATAGCTAGCGTTGTTTGCTTCGTTTCGCATGTTTGAACACAGAAATCCGATATCACACGAGGCAGGTATAAACATTTTAATTTACTCACTAGCTTTTCTCCACTCCATCCTCAAATAAGCTATTTTCCTCATGTCTCTCGACCTGGGTTTCAAAATTTTATTTTTTAATTCTATATCATAGCTAGCGTTGTTAGCTTCGATACGCATGTTTGAACACAGAAATCCGATATCACACGAGCCAGATATGAACATTTTAATTTACTGACGCACTCTTCTCTACTACCTCCTCAAATAAACTAATTTCCTCATGTCTCTCGACCTGAGTTTCAAAATCTTGGTTTTTTAATTCTATATCATAGCTAGCGTTGTTAGCTTCGTTTCGCATGTTTGAACACAGAAATCCGATATCACACGACCGAGGTATGAACATTTTAATTTACTCATTGGCTCTTCTCAACTCCATCCTCAAATAAGCTAATTTCCTCATGTCTCTCGACCTGAGTTTCAAAATCTTGAATTTTTAATTCTATATCACAGCTAGCATTGTTAGCTTCATTTCGCATGTTTGAACACAAAAATCCGATATCACACGAGCCAGGTATGAACATTTTAATTTACTCATTGGCTCTTCTCAACTCCATCCTCAAATAAGCTAATTTCCTCATGTCTCTCCACCTAGGGTTGAAAATCTTGATTTTTTAATTCTATATCATAGCTAGCATTGTTAGCTTCGATTCCCATGTTTCAACACAGAAAGCCGATATCACAAGAAACAGGTATGAACATTTTAATTTACTGACACACTCTTCTCTACTACCTCCTCAAATTTGCGAATTTAGTCATGAGTCTCGACCTGAGTTTCAAAATCTTGAATTTTTAATTCTATAACATAGCTAGCATTGTTAGCTTCGATTCGCATGTTTGAACACAAAAATCCGATATCACACGAGCCAGATATGAACATTTTAAATTACTCACTAGCTCTTCTCAACTCCATCCTCAAATAAGCTAATTTCCTCATGTCTCTCGACCTGGTTTTCAAAATCTTGGTTTTTTAATTCTATATCATAGCTAGCATTGTTAGCTTCGATTCGCATGTTTGAACACAGAAATCCGATATCACACGACCCAGCTATAAACATTTTAATTTACTGACACACTCTTCTCCACTACCTCCTCAAATTTGATAATTTCGTCATGTCTCTCGACCTGAGTTTGAAAATCTTGATTTTTTAATTCTATATCATAGCTAGCGTTGTTTGCTTCGTTTCGCATGTTTGAACACAGAAATCCGATATCACACGGGGCAGGTATAAACATTTTAATTTACTCACTAGCTCTTCTCCACTCCATCCTCAAATAAGCTAATTTCCTCATGTCTCTCGACCTGGGTTTCAAAATTTTATTTTTTAATTCTATATCATAGCTAGCGTTGTTAGCTTCGATACGCATGTTTGAACACAGAAATCCGATATCACACGAGCCAGATATGAACATTTTAATTTACTGACCCACTCTTCTCTACTACCTCCTCAAATAAACTAATTTCCTCATGTCTCTCGACCTGAGTTTCAAAATCTTGGTTTTTTAATTCTATATCATAGCTAGCGTTGTTAGCTTCGTTTCGCATGTTTGAACACAAATATCCGATATCACACGACCGAGGTATGAACATTTTAATTTACTCATTGGCTCTTCTCAACTCCATCCTCAAATAAGCTAATTTCCTCATGTCTCTCGAATTGGGTTTCAGAATCTTGATTTTTTAATTATATATCACTGGCTAGCATTGTTAGCTTTGATTCGCATGTTTGAACACAAAAATCCGATATCACACGAGCCAGATATGAACATTTTAAATTACTCACTGGCTCTTCTCAACTCCATCCTCAAATAAGCTAATTTCCTCATGTCTCTCGACCTGGATTTCAAAATCTTGGTTTTTTAATTCTATATCATAACTAGCATTGTTAGCTTCGATTCGCATGTTTGAACACAGAAATCCGATATCGCACGACCCAGGTATGAACATTTTCATTTACTGACACACTCTTCTCCACTACCTCCTCAAATTTGATAATTTCGTCATGTCTCTCGACCTGAGTTTGAAAATCTTGATCTTTTAATTCTATATCATAGCTAGCGTAGTTTGCTTCATTTCGCATGTTTGAACACAGAAATCCGATATCACACGAGCCAGGTATAAACATTTTAATTTACTCACTAGCTCTTCTCCACTCCATCCTCAAATAAACTAATTTCCTCATGTCTCTCGACCTGAGTTTGAAAATCTTGATCTTTTAATTCTATATCATAGCTAGCGTTGTTTGCTTCGTTTCGCATGTTTGAACAAATAAATCCGATATCACACGAGCCAGGTATAAACATTTTAATTTACTCACTAGCTCTTCTCCACTCCATCCTCAAATAAGCTAATTTCCTCATGTCTCTCGACCTGGGTTTCAAAATCTTTATTTTTTAATTCTATATCATAGCTAGCATTGTTAGCTTCATTTCGCATGTTTGAACATAGAAATCCGATATCACAAGTGCCAGGTATGAACATTTTAATTTACTCACTCGCTCTTCTCCACTCCATCCTCAAATAAGCTAATTTCAGCATGTGTCTCGACCTGAGTTTCAAAATCTTGAATTTTTAATTCTATATCACTGGCTAGCATTGTTAGCTTCGATTCGCAAGTTTCAACACAAAAATCCGATATCACAAGAGCCAGATATGAACATTTTAATTTACTGACCCACTCTTCTCTACTACCTCCTCAAATAAGGTAATTACCTCATGTCTCTCGATCTGAGTTTCAAAATCTTGAATTTTTAATTCTATATCATAGCTAGCGTTGTTAGCTTCGATACGCATGTTTGAACACAGAAATCCGATATCACACGAGCCAGGTATGAACATTTTAATTTACTGACACACTCTTCTGCACTGCCTACTCAAATTTTCTAATTTCGTCATGTCTCTGGACCTGAGTTTCAAAATCTCGATTTTTTAATTCTACATCATAGCTAGCGTTGTTTGCTTCATTTCGCATGTTTGAACACAGAAATCCGATATCACACGAGCCAGGTATGAACATTTTAATTTACTAACTCGCTTTTCTCAACTCCATCCTCAAATAAGCTAATTTTCTCATGTCTCTCGACCTGAGTTTCAAAATCTTGATTTTTTAATTCTATATCATAGCTAGTATTGTTAGCTTCGATTCGCATGTTTGAACACAAAAATCCGATATCACACGAGCCAGGTATGACCAATATAATTTACTGACACACTCTTCTCCACTACCTCCTCAAATAACCTAATTTCCTCATGTCTCTCGACCTGAGTTTCAAAATATTGAATTTTTAATTCTATATCATAGCTAGCATTGTTAGCTTCATTTCGCATGTTTGAACACAAAAATCCGATATCACACGAGCCAGGTATGAACATTTTAATTTACTAACTCGCTTTTCTCAACTCCATCCTCAAATAAGCTAATTTTCTCATGTCTCTCGACCTGAGTTTCAAAATCTTGATTTTTTAATTCTATATCATAGCTAGTATTGTTAGCTTCGATTCGCATGTTTGAACACAAAAATCCGATATCACACGAGCCAGGTATGACCAATATAATTTACTGACACACTCTTCTCCACTACCTCCTCAAATAACCTAATTTCCTCATGTCTCTCGACCTGAGTTTCAAAATATTGAATTTTTAATTCTATATCATAGCTAGCATTGTTAGCTTCATTTCGCATGTTTGAACACAAAAATCCGATATCACACGAGCCAGGTATGAACATTTTAATTTACTCATTGGCTCTTCTCAACTCCATCCTCAAATAAGCTAATTTCCTCATGTCTATCCACCTGGAGTTGAAAATCTTGATTTTTTAATTCTATATCATAGCTAGCATTGTTAGCTTCGATTCGCATGTTTGAACACAGAAAGCCGATATCACAAGAAACAGGTATGAACATTTTAATTTACTGACACACTCTTCTCTACTACCTCCTCAAATTTGCGAATTTAGTCATGAGTCTCGACCTGAGTTTCAAAATCTTGAATTTTTAATTCTATAACATAGCTAGCATTGTTAGCTTCGATTCGCATGTTTGAACACTCTTCTCCACTACCTCCTGAAATAAGCTAATTTCCTCATGTCTCTCGACCTGAGTTTCAAAATCTTGGTTTTTTAATTCTATATCATAGCTAGCATTGTTAGCGTTGTTAGCTTCGATTTATTGACCCACTCTTATCTACTACCTCCTCAAATAAGGTAATTACCTCATGTCTCTCGACCTGAGTTTCGAAATCTTGAATTTTTAATTCTATATCATAGCTAGCGTTGTTAGCTTCGATTCGCATGTTTGAACACAGAAATCCGATATCACACGAGCCAGATATGAACATTTTAATTTACTGACGCACTCTTCTCCACTTCCTCCTCAAATAAGCTAATTTTCTCATGTCTCTCGACCTGAGTTTCAAACTCTTGAATTTCTAATTCTATATCATAGCTAGCGTTGTTAGCTTCGTTTCGCATGTTCGAACACAGAAATCCGATATCACACGACCGAGGTATGAACATTTTAATTTACTCATTGGCTCTTCTCAACTTCATCCTCAAATAAGCTAATTTCCTCATGTCTCTCGACCTGGCTTTCAAAATCTTGAATTTTTAATTCTATATCATAGCTAGTATTGTTAGCTTCGATTCGCATGTTTGAACATAGAAATCCGATATCACAAGAACCAGGTATGAACATTTTAATTTACTCACTGGCTCTTTTCCACTCCATCCTCAAATAAGCTAATTTCCTCATGTCTCTCGACCTGGGTTTCAAAATCTTGATTTTTTAATTATATATCACTGGCTAGCATTGTTAGCTTCGTTTCTTATGTTTGAACTCAGAAATGCGATATCACACGAGCCAGGTATGAACATTTTAATTTACTCACTAGCTCTTCTCAACTCTATCCTCAAATAAGCTAATTTCCTCATGTCTCTCGACCTGAGTTTCAAAATCTTGATTTTTTAATTCTATATCATACCTACCATTGTTAGCTTCGATTCGCATGTTTGATATGAACATTTTAAATTACTGACGCACTCTTCTCTACTACCTCCTCAAATAACCTAATTTCCTCATGTCTCTCGACCTGAGTTTCAAAATCTTGATTTTTTAATTCTATATCATAGCTAGCGTTGTTTGCTTAGTTTCGCATGTTTGAACACAAAAATCCGATATCACACGACCCAGATATGAACATTTTAAATTACACCACTGTCTCTTCTCAAATCCATCCTCAAATAAGCTAATTTCGTCATGTCTCTCGACCTGGGTTTCAAAATCTTGGTTTTTTAATTCTATATCATAGCTAGCATTGTTAGCTTCGATTCGCATGTTTGAACACAAAAATCCGATATCACACGACCCAGGTATGAACATTTTAATTTACTGACACACTCTTCTCCACTACCTCCTCAAATTAGATAATTTCGTCATCTCTCTCGACCTGAGTTTGAAAATCTTGATTTTTTAATTCTATATAATAGCTAGCGTTGTTTGCTTCGTTTCGCATATTTGAACATAGAAACCCGATATCACACGAGCCAGGTATAAACATTTTAATTTACTCACTGGCTCTTCTCAACTTCATCCTCAAATAAGCTAATTTCCTCATGTCTCTCGACCTGGGTTTCAAAATGTTGAATTTTTAATTCTATATCATAGCTAGCGTTGTTAGCTTCGTTTCGCATGTTTGAACACAGAAAGCCGATATCACAAGAGACAGGTATGAACATTTTAATTTATTGACACACTCTTCTCCACTACCTCCTCAAATAACCTAATTTCTTCACGTCTCTCGACCTGAGTTTCAAAATCTTGAATTTTTAATTCTATATCATAGCTAGCATTGTTAGCTTCATTTCGCATGTTTGAACACAAAAATCCGATATCACACGAGACAGGTATGAACATTTTAATTTACTCATTGGCTCTTCTCAACTCCATCTTCAAATAAGCTAATTTCCTCATGTCTCTCCACCTGGGGTTTAAAATCTTGATTTTTTAATTCTATATCATAGCTAGCATTGTTAGCTTCGATTCGCATGTTTAAACACAGAAAGCCGATATCACAAGAAACAGGTATGAACATTTTCATTTACTCACACACTCTTCTCTACTACCTCCTCAAATTTGCGAATTTAGTCATGTCTCTCGACCTGAGTTTCAAAATCTTGAATTTTTAATTCTATAACATAGCTAGCATTGTTAGCTTCGATTCGCATGTTTAAACACAAAAATCCGATATCACACGAGCCAGATATGAACATTTTAAATTACTCACTAGCTCTTCTCAACTCCATCCTCAAATAAGCTAATTTCCTCATGTCTCTCGACCTGGGTTTCAAAATCTTGGTTTTTTAATTCTATATCATAGCTAGCATTGTTAGCTTCAATTCGCATGTTTGAACACAGAAATCCGATATCACACGACCCAGGTATGAGCATTTTAATTTACTCACTCGCTCTTCTCCACTCCATCCTCAAATTTGATAATTTCGTCATGTCTCTCGACCTAAGTTTGAAAATCTTGAATTTTTAATTCTATATCATAGCTAGCGTTGTTTGCTTCGTTTCGCATGTTTGAACACAGAAATCCGATATCACACGAGGCAGGTATAAACATTTTAATTTACTCACTAGCTCTTCTCCACTCCATCCTCAAATAAGCTAATTTCCTCATGTCTCTCGACCTAGGTTTCAAAATTTTATTTTTTAATTCTATATCATAGCTAGCGTTGTTAGCTTCGATACGCATGTTTGAACACAGAAATCCGATATCACACGAGCCAGATATGAACATTTTAATTTACTGACGCACTCTTCTCTACTACCTCCTCAAATAAACTAATTTCCTCATGTCTCTCGACCTGAGTTTCAAAATCTTGGTTTTTTAATTCTATATCATAGCTAGCGTTGTTAGCTTCGTTTCGCATGTTTGAACACAAATATCCGATATCACACGACCGAGGTATGAACATTTTAATTTACTCATTGGCTCTTCTCAACTCCATCCTCAAATAAGCTAATTTCCTCATGTCTCTCGACCTGGCTTTCAAAATCATGAATTTTTAATTCTATAACATAGTTAGCATTGTTAGCTTCGATTCGCATGTTTGAACACAAAAATCCGATATCACACGAGCCAGATATGAACATTTTAAATTACTCACTAGCTCTTCTCAACTCCATCCTCAAATAAGCTAATTTCCTCATGTCTCTCGACCTGGGTTTCAAAATCCTAGTTTTTTAATTCTATATCATTGCTAGCATTGTTAGCTTCGATTCGCATGTTTGAACACAGAAATCCGATATCACACGACCCAGGTATGAGCATTTTAATTTACTCACTCGCTCTTCTCCACTCCATCCTCAAATTTGATAATTTCGTCATGTCTCTCGACCTAAGTTTGAAAATCTTGAATTTTTAATTCTATATCATAGCTAGCGTTGTTTGCTTCGTTTCGCATGTTTGAACACAGAAATCCGATATCACACGAGGCAGGTATAAACATTTTAATTTACTCACTAGCTCTTCTCCACTCCATCCTCAAATAAGCTAATTTCCTCATGTCTCTCGACCTGGGTTTCAAAATTTTATTTTTTAATTCTATATCATAGCTAGCGTTGTTAGCTTCGATACGCATGTTTGAACACAGAAATCCGATATCACACGAGCCAGATATGAACATTTTAATTTACTGACGCACTCTTCTCTACTACCCCCTCAAATAAACTAATTTCCTCATGTCTCTCGACCTGAGTTTCAAAATCTTGGTTTTTTAATTCTATATCATAGCTAGCGTTGTTAGCTTCGTTTCGCATGTTTGAACACAGGAATCCGATATCACACGACCGAGGTATGAACATTTTAATTTACTCATTGGCTCTTCTCAACTCCATCCTCAAATAAGCTAATTTCCTCATGTCTCTCGACCTGGCTTTCAAAATCTTGAATTTTTAATTCTATATCATACCTAGTATTGTTAGCTTCGATTCGCATGTTTGAACATAGAAATCCGATATCACAAGAACCAGGTATGAACATTTTAATTTACTCACTGGCTCTTTTCCACTCCATCCTCAAATAAGCTAATTTCCTCATGTCTCTCGACCTGGGTTTCAAAATCTTGATTTTTTAATTATATATCACTGGCTAGCATTGTTAGCTTCGATTCGCATGTTTGAACACAAAAATCCGATATCACAAGAGCCAGATATGAACATTTTAATTTACTGACACACTCTTCTCAACTACCTCCTCAAATTTGCGAATTTAGTCATGTCTCTCGACCTGAGTTTCGAAATCTTGAATTTTTAATTCTATAACATAGCTAGCATTGTTAGCTTCGATTCGCATGTTTAAACACAAAAATCCGATATCACACGAGCCAGATATGAACATTTTAAATTACTCACTAGCTCTTCTCAACTCCAACCTCAAATAAGCTAATTTCCTCATGTCTCTCGACCTGGGTTTCAAAATCTTGGTTTTTTAATTCTATATCATAGCTAGCATTGTTAGCTTCAATTCGCATGTTTGAACACAGAAATCCGATATCACACGACCCAGGTATGAGCATTTTAATTTACTCACTCGCTCTTCTCCACTCCATCCTCAAATTTGATAATTTCGTCATGTCTCTCGACCTAAGTTTGAAAATCTTGAATTTTTAATTCTATATCATAGCTAGCGTTGTTTGCTTCGTTTCGCATGTTTGAACACAGAAATCCGATATCACACGAGGCAGGTATAAACATTTTAATTTACTCACTAGCTCTTCTCCACTCCATCCTCAAATAAGCTAATTTCCTCATGTCTCTCGACCTGGGTTTCAAAATTTTATTTTTTAATTCTATATCATAGCTAGCGTTGTTAGCTTCGATACGCATGTTTGAACACAGAAATCCGATATCACACGAGCCAGATATGAACATTTTAATTTACTGACGCACTCTTCTCTACTACCCCCTCAAATAAACTAATTTCCTCATGTCTCTCGACCTGAGTTTCAAAATCTTGGTTTTTTAATTCTATATCATAGCTAGCGTTGTTAGCTTCGTTTCGCATGTTTGAACACAGGAATCCGATATCACACGACCGAGGTATGAACATTTTAATTTACTCATTGGCTCTTCTCAACTCCATCCTCAAATAAGCTAATTTCCTCATGTCTCTCGACCTGGCTTTCAAAATCTTGAATTTTTAATTCTATATCATACCTAGTATTGTTAGCTTCGATTCGCATGTTTGAACATAGAAATCCGATATCACAAGAACCAGGTATGAACATTTTAATTTACTCACTGGCTCTTTTCCACTCCATCCTCAAATAAGCTAATTTCCTCATGTCTCTCGACCTGGGTTTCAAAATCTTGATTTTTTAATTATATATCACTGGCTAGCATTGTTAGCTTCGATTCGCATGTTTGAACACAAAAATCCGATATCACAAGAGCCAGATATGAACATTTTAATTTACTGACACACTCTTCTCAACTACCTCCTCAAATTTGCGAATTTAGTCATGTCTCTCGACCTGAGTTTCGAAATCTTGAATTTTTAATTCTATAACATAGCTAGCATTGTTAGCTTCGATTCGCATGTTTAAACACAAAAATCCGATATCACACGAGCCAGATATGAACATTTTAAATTACTCACTAGCTCTTCTCAACTCCAACCTCAAATAAGCTAATTTCCTCATGTCTCTCGACCTGGGTTTCAAAATCTTGGTTTTTTAATTCTATATCATAGCTAGCATTGTTAGCTTCAATTCGCATGTTTGAACACAGAAATCCGATATCACACGACCCAGGTATGAGCATTTTAATTTACTCACTCGCTCTTCTCCACTCCATCCTCAAATTTGATAATTTCGTCATGTCTCTCGACCTAAGTTTGAAAATCTTGAATTTTTAATTCTATATCATAGCTAGCGTTGTTTGCTTCGTTTCGCATGTTTGAACACAGAAATCCGATATCACACGAGGCAGGTATAAACATTTTAATTTACTCACTAGCTCTTCTCCACTCCATCCTCAAATAAGCTAATTTCCTCATGTCTCTCGACCTGGGTTTCAAAATTTTATTTTTTAATTCTATATCATAGCTAGCGTTGTTAGCTTCGATACGCATGTTTGAACACAGAAATCCGATATCACACGAGCCAGATATGAACATTTTAATTTACTGACGCACTCTTCTCTACTACCTCCTCAAATAAACTAATTTCCTCATGTCTCTCGACCTGAGTTTCAAAATCTTGGTTTTTTAATTCTATATCATAGCTAGCGTTGTTAGCTTCGTTTCGCATGTTTGAACACAGGAATCCGATATCACACGACCGAGGTATGAACATTTTAATTTACTCATTGGCTCTTCTCAACTCCATCCTCAAATAAGCTAATTTCCTCATGTCTCTCGACCTGGCTTTCAAAATCTTGAATTTTTAATTCTATATCATACCTAGTATTGTTAGCTTCGATTCGCATGTTTGAACATAGAAATCCGATATCACAAGAACCAGGTATGAACATTTTAATTTACTCACTGGCTCTTTTCCACTCCATCCTCAAATAAGCTAATTTCCTCATGTCTCTCGACCTGGGTTTCAAAATCTTGATTTTTTAATTATATATCACTGGCTAGCATTGTTAGCTTCGATTCGCATGTTTGAACACAAAAATCCGATATCACAAGAGCCAGATATGAACATTTTAATTTACTGACACACTCTTCTCAACTACCTCCTCAAATTTGCGAATTTAGTCATGTCTCTCGACCTGAGTTTCGAAATCTTGAATTTTTAATTCTATAACATAGCTAGCATTGTTAGCTTCGATTCGCATGTTTAAACACAAAAATCCGATATCACACGAGCCAGATATGAACATTTTAAATTACTCACTAGCTCTTCTCAACTCCAACCTCAAATAAGCTAATTTCCTCATGTCTCTCGACCTGGGTTTCAAAATCTTGGTTTTTTAATTCTATATCATAGCTAGCATTGTTAGCTTCAATTCGCATGTTTGAACACAGAAATCCGATATCACACGACCCAGGTATGAGCATTTTAATTTACTCACTCGCTCTTCTCCACTCCATCCTCAAATTTGATAATTTCGTCATGTCTCTCGACCTAAGTTTGAAAATCTTGAATTTTTAATTCTATATCATAGCTAGCGTTGTTTGCTTCGTTTCGCATGTTTGAACACAGAAATCCGATATCACACGAGGCAGGTATAAACATTTTAATTTACTCACTAGCTCTTCTCCACTCCATCCTCAAATAAGCTAATTTCCTCATGTCTCTCGACCTGGGTTTCAAAATTTTATTTTTTAATTCTATATCATAGCTAGCGTTGTTAGCTTCGATACGCATGTTTGAACACAGAAATCCGATATCACACGAGCCAGATATGAACATTTTAATTTACTGACGCACTCTTCTCTACTACCTCCTCAAATAAACTAATTTCCTCATGTCTCTCGACCTGAGTTTCAAAATCTTGGTTTTTTAATTCTATATCATAGCTAGCGTTGTTAGCTTCGTTTCGCATGTTTGAACACAGGAATCCGATATCACACGACCGAGGTATGAACATTTTAATTTACTCATTGGCTCTTCTCAACTCCATCCTCAAATAAGCTAATTTCCTCATGTCTCTCGACCTGGCTTTCAAAATCTTGAATTTTTAATTCTATATCATACCTAGTATTGTTAGCTTCGATTCGCATGTTTGAACATAGAAATCCGATATCACAAGAACCAGGTATGAACATTTTAATTTACTCACTGGCTCTTTTCCACTCCATCCTCAAATAAGCTAATTTCCTCATGTCTCTCGACCTGGGTTTCAAAATCTTGATTTTTTAATTATATATCACTGGCTAGCATTGTTAGCTTCGATTCGCATGTTTGAACACAAAAATCCGATATCACAAGAGCCAGATATGAACATTTTAATTTACTGACACACTCTTCTCAACTACCTCCTCAAATTTGCGAATTTAGTCATGTCTCTCGACCTGAGTTTCGAAATCTTGAATTTTTAATTCTATAACATAGCTAGCATTGTTAGCTTCGATTCGCATGTTTAAACACAAAAATCCGATATCACACGAGCCAGATATGAACATTTTAAATTACTCACTAGCTCTTCTCAACTCCAACCTCAAATAAGCTAATTTCCTCATGTCTCTCGACCTGGGTTTCAAAATCTTGGTTTTTTAATTCTATATCATAGCTAGCATTGTTAGCTTCAATTCGCATGTTTGAACACAGAAATCCGATATCACACGACCCAGGTATGAGCATTTTAATTTACTCACTCGCTCTTCTCCACTCCATCCTCAAATTTGATAATTTCGTCATGTCTCTCGACCTAAGTTTGAAAATCTTGAATTTTTAATTCTATATCATAGCTAGCGTTGTTTGCTTCGTTTCGCATGTTTGAACACAGAAATCCGATATCACACGAGGCAGGTATAAACATTTTAATTTACTCACTAGCTCTTCTCCACTCCATCCTCAAATAAGCTAATTTCCTCATGTCTCTCGACCTAGGTTTCAAAATTTTATTTTTTAATTCTATATCATAGCTAGCGTTGTTAGCTTCGATACGCATGTTTGAACACAGAAATCCGATATCACACGAGCCAGATATGAACATTTTAATTTACTGACGCACTCTTCTCTACTACCTCCTCAAATAAACTAATTTCCTCATGTCTCTCGACCTGAGTTTCAAAATCTTGGTTTTTTAATTCTATATCATAGCTAGCGTTGTTAGCTTCGTTTCGCATGTTTGAACACAGGAATCCGATATCACACGACCGAGGTATGAACATTTTAATTTACTCATTGGCTCTTCTCAACTCCATCCTCAAATAAGCTAATTTCCTCATGTCTCTCGACCTGGCTTTCAAAATCTTGAATTTTTAATTCTATATCATACCTAGTATTGTTAGCTTCGATTCGCATGTTTGAACATAGAAATCCGATATCACAAGAACCAGGTATGAACATTTTAATTTACTCACTGGCTCTTTTCCACTCCATCCTCAAATAAGCTAATTTCCTCATGTCTCTCGACCTGGGTTTCAAAATCTTGATTTTTTAATTATATATCACTGGCTAGCATTGTTAGCTTCGATTCGCATGTTTGAACACAAAAATCCGATATCACAAGAGCCAGATATGAACATTTTAATTTACTGACCCACTCTTCTCTACTACCTCCTCAAATAAGATAATTACCTCATGTCTCTCGACCTGAGTTTCAAACTCTTGAATTTTTAATTCCATATCATAGCTAGCGTTGTTAGCTTCGATTCGCATGTTTGAACACAGAACTCTGATATCACACGAGCCAGGTATGAACATTTTAATTTACTCATTGGCTCTTCTCAACTCCATCCTCAAATAAACTAATTTCCTCATCTCTCTCGACCTGGGGTTGAAAATCTTGTTTTTTTAATTCTATATCATAGCTAGCATTGTTAGCTTCGATTCGCATGTTTGAACACAGAAAGCCGATATCACAAGAGCCAGGTATAAACAATTTAATTTACTGACACACTCTTCTCCACTACCTCCTCAAATAACCTAATTTCCTCATGTCTCTCGACCTGAGTTTCAAACTCTTGAATTTTTTATTCCATATCATAGCTAGCATTGTTAGCTTCATTTCGCATGTTTGAACACAGAAATCCGATATCGCACGAGCCAGGTATGAACATTTTAATTTACTCATTGGCTCTTCTCCACTCGAACATTTTAATTTACTCACTGGCTCTTCTCCACTCCATCCTCAAATAAGCTAATTTCCTCATGTCTCTCGACCTGGGTTTCAAAATCTTGATTTTTTAATTCTATATCACTGGCTAGCATTGTTAGCTTCGTTTCTTATGTTTGAACTCAGAAATGCGATATCACACGAGCCAGGTATGAACATTTTAATTTACTCACTAGCTCTTCTCAACTCTATCCTCAAATAAGCTAATTTCCTCATGTCTCTCGACCTGAGTTTCAAAATCTTGATTTTTTAATTCTATATCATACCTACCATTGTTAGCTTCGATTCGCATGTTTGATATGAACATTTTAAATTACTGACGCACTCTTCTCTACTACCTCCTCAAATAACCTAATTTCCTCATGTCTCTCGACCTGGGTTTCAAATTCTTGGCTTTTTAATTCTATATCATAGCTAGCGTTGTTTGCTTAGTTTCGCATGTTTGAACACAAAAATCCGATATCACACGACCCAGATATGAACATTTTAATTTACTCACTGTCTCTTCTCAAATCCATCCTCAAATAAGCTAATTTCGTCATGTCTCTCGACCTGGGTTTCAAAATCTTGGTTTTTTAATTCTATATCATAGCTAGCATTGTTAGCTTCGATTCGCATGTTTGAACACAAAAATCCGATATCACACGACCCAGGTATGAACATTTTAATTTACTGACACACTCTTCTCCACTACCTCCTCAAATTAGATAATTTCGTCATGTCTCTCGACCTGAGTTTGAAAATCTTGATTTTTTAATTCTATATAATAGCTAGCGTTGTTTGCTTCGTTTCGCATATTTGAACATAGATACCCGATATCACACGAGCCAGGTATAAACATTTTAATTTACTCACTGGCTCTTCTCAACTTCATCCTCAAATAAGCTAATTTCCTCATGTCTCTCGACCTGGGTTTCAAAATGTTGAATTTTTAATTCTATATCATAGCTAGCGTTGTTAGCTTCATTTCGCAAGTTTGAACACAGAAAGCCGATATCACAAGAGACAGGTATGAACATTTTAATTTATTGACACACTCTGCTCCACTACCTCCTCAAATAACCTAATTTCTTCACGTCTCTCGACCTGAGTTTCAAAATCTTGAATTTTTAATTCTATATCATAACTAGCATTGTTAGCTTCGATTCGCATGTTTGAACACAAAAATCCGATATCACACGAGCCAGATATGAACATTTTAAATTACTCACTAGCTCTTCTCAACTCCATCCTCAAATAAGCTAATTTCCTCATGTCTCTCGACCTGGGTTTCAAAATCTTGGTTTTTTAATTCTATATCATAGCTAGCATTGTTAGCGTTGTTAGCTTCGATTAGCATGTTTGAACACAGAAATCCGATATCACACGACCCAGGTATGAACATTTTAATTTACTGACACACTCTTCTCCACTTCCTCCTCAAATTTTCTAATTTCGTCATGTCTCTCGACCTGAGTTTCAAAATCTTGATTTTTTCATTCTATATCATAGCTAGCGTTGTTTGCTTCGTTTCGCATGTTTGAACACAGAAATCCGATATCACACGAGCCAGGTATGAACATTTTAATTTACTAACTCGCTTTTCTCAACTCCATCCTTAAATAAGCCAATTTTCTCATGTCTCCCGACCTCGGTTTCAAAATCTTGATTTTTTAATTCTATATCATAGCTAGTATTGTTAGCTTCGATTCGCATGTTTGAACACAAATATACGATATCACACGAGCCAGATATGAACATTTTAAATTACTCACTAGCTCTTCTCAACTCCATCCTCAAATAAGCTAATTTCCTCATGTCTCTCGACCTCGGTTTCAAAATCTTGGTTTTTTAATTCTATATCATAGCTAGCATTGTTAGCTTCGATTCGCATGTTTGAACACAGAAATCCGATATCACACGACCCAGATATGAACATTTGAAATTACTCACTGGCTGTTCTCAACTCCATCCTCAAATAAGCTAATTTCCTCATGTCTCTCGACCTGGGTTTCAAAATCTTGGTTTTTTAATTCTATATCATAGCTCGCATTGTTAGCTTCGATTCGCATGTTGGAACACAAAAATCCGATATCACACGAGCCAGATATGAACATTTTAAATTACTCACTAGCTCTTCTCAACTCCATCCTCAAATAAGCTAATTTCCTCATGTCTCTCGACCTGGGTTTCAAAATCTTGGTTTTTTAATTCTATATCATAGCTAGCATTGTTAGCGTTCTTAGCTTCGATTAGCATGTTTGAACACAGAAATCCGATATCACACGACCCAGGTATGAACATTTTAATTTACTGACACACTCTTCTGCACTACCTCCTCAAATTTGATAATTTCGTCATGTCTCTGGACCTGAGTTTC
Source organism: Azolla caroliniana (assembly GCF_043228905.1). Taxonomy (NCBI): domain Eukaryota; kingdom Viridiplantae; phylum Streptophyta; class Polypodiopsida; order Salviniales; family Salviniaceae; genus Azolla; species Azolla caroliniana. The sequence continues at coordinate 4,159 of NW_028230858.1, read as the reverse complement.
AAAATCTTGATTTTTTCATTCTATATCATAGCTAGCGTTGTTTGCTTCGTTTCGCATGTTTGAACACAGAAATCCGATATCACACGAGCCAGGTATGAACATTTTAATTTACTAACTCGCTTTTCTCAACTCCATCCTTAAATAAGCTAATTTTCCAATGTCTCTCGACCTCGGTTTCAAAATCTTGATTTTTTAATTCTATATCATAGCTAGTATTGTTAGCTTCGATTCGCATGTTTGAACACAAATATACGATATCACACGAGCCAGATATGAACATTTTAAATTACTCACTGGCTCTTCTCAACTCCATCCTCAAATAAGCTAATTTCCTCATGTCTCTCGACCTGGGTTTCAAAATCTTGGTTTTTTAATTCTATATCATAGCTAGCATTGTTAGCTTCGATTCGCATGTTTGAACACAGAAATCCGATATCACACGACCCAGGTATGAGCATTTTAATTTACTCACTCGCTCTTCTCCACTCCATCCTCAAATTTGATAATTTCGTCATGTCTCTCGACCTAAGTTTGAAAATCTTGAATTTTTAATTCTATATCATAGCTAGCGTTGTTTGCTTCGTTTCGCATGTCTGAACACAGAAATCCGATATCACACGAGGCAGGTATAAACATTTTAATTTACTCACTAGCTCTTCTCCACTCCATCCTCAAATAAGCTAATTTCCTCATGTCTCTCGACCTGGGTTTCAAAATTTTATTTTTTAATTCTATATCATAGCTAGCGTTGTTAGCTTCGATACGCATGTTTGAACACAGAAATCCGATATCACACGAGCCAGATATGAACATTTTAATTTACTGACACACCCTTCTCCACTACCTCCTCAAATAACCTAATTTCTTCATGTCTCTCGACGTGAGTTTCAAAATCTTGAATTTTTAATTTATATCATAGCTAGCGTTGTTAGCTTCGTTTCGCATGCTGGAACACAGAAATCCGATATCACACGACCGAGGTATGAACATTTTAATTTACTCACTGGCTCTTCTCAACTTCATCCTAAAATAAGCTAATTTCCTCATGTCTCTCGACCTAGGGTTGAAAATCTTGATTTTTTAATTCTATATCATAGCTAGCGTTGTTAGCTTCGTTTCGCATGTTTGAACACAGAAAACCGATATCACAAGAGCCAGGTATGAACATTTTAATTTATTGACACACTCTTCTCCACTACCTCCTCAAATAACCTAATTTCTTCATGTCTCTCGACCTGAGTTTCAAAATCTTTAATTTTTAATTTATATCATAGCTAGCGTTGTTAGCTTCGTTTCGCATGTTGGAACACAGAAATCCGATATCACACGACCGAGGTATGAACATTTTAATTTACTCACTGGCTCTTCTCAACTTCATCCTCAAATAAGCTAATTTTCTCATGTCTCTCGACCTGGGTTTCAAAATGTGGAATTTTTAATTCTATATCATAGCTCGTATTGTTAGCTTCAATTCACATGTTTGAACACAAAAATCCGATATCACACGAGCCAGGTATGAACAATATAATTTACTGACACACTCTTCTCCACTACCTCCTCAAATAACCTAATTTCCTCATGTCTTTCGACTTGGGTTTCAAAATCTTGGTTTTTCAATTCTATATCATAGCTAGCATTGTTAGCTTCGATTCGCATGTTTGAACACAGAAATCCGATATCACACGACCTAGGTATGAACATTTTAATTTACTGACACACTCTTCTCCACTACCTCCTCAAATAAACTAATTTCCTCATGTCTCTCGACCTGAGTTTCAAAATCTTGATTTTTTAATTCTATATCATAGCTAGCGTTGTTTGCTTCGTTTCACTTGTTTCAACACAGAAATCCGATATCACACGAGCCAGGTATAAACATTTTAATTTACTCACTAGCTCTTCTCCACTCCATCCTCAAATAAGCTAATTTCCTAATGTCTCTCGACCTGGGTTTCAGAATCTTTATTTTTTAATTCTATATCATAGCTAGCGTTGTTAGCTTCGATTCGCATGTTTGAACACAGAAATCCGATATCACACGAGCCAGATATGAACATTTTAATTTACTGACGCACTCTTCTCTACTACCTCCTCAAATAAACTAATTTCCTCATGTCTCTCGACCTGGGTTTCAGAATCTTGGTTTTTTAATTCTATATCATAGCTAGCGTTTTTATCTTCGATACGCATGTTTGAACACAGAAATCCGATATCATACGAGCCAGGTATGAACATTTTAATTTACTCACTGGCTTTTCTCAACTCCATCCTCAAATAAGCTAATTTCCTCATGTCTCTCGACCTGAGTTTCAAAATCTTGATTTTTTAATTATATATCACTGGCTAGCATTGTTAGCTTCGATTCGCATGTTTGAACACATAAATCCGATATCACAAGACCCAGATATGAACATTTTAATTTACTGACCCACTCTTCTCTACTACCTCCTCAAATAAGATAATTACCTCATGTCTCTCGACCTGAGTTTGAAAATCTTGATTTTTTAATTCTAATTCATAGCTAGCGTTGTTTGCTTCGTTTCGCATGTTTGAACACAGAAATCCGATATCACACGAGGCAGGTATAAACATTTTAATTTACTCACTAGCTCTTCTCTACTCCATCCTCAAATAAGCTAATTTCCTCATGTCTCTCGACCTGGGTTTCAAAATTTTATTTTTTAATTCTATATCATAGCTAGCGTTGTTAGCTTCGATACGCATGTTTGAACACAGAAATCCGATATAACACGAGCCAGATATGAACATTTTAATTTACTGACCCACTCTTCTCTACTACCTCCTCAAATAAACTAATTTCCTCATGTCTCTCGACCTGAGTTTCAAAATCTTGGTTTTTTAATTCTATATCATAGCTAGCGTTGTTAGCTTCGTTTCGCATGTTTGAACACAGGAATCCGATATCACACGACCGAGGTATGAACATTTTAATTTACTCATTGGCTCTTCTCAACTCCATCCTCAAATAAGCTAATTTCCTCATGTCTCTCGACCTGAGTTTCAAAATCTTGAATTTTTAATTCTATATCATAGCTAGCATTGTTAGCTTCGATTCGCATGTTTGAACACAAAAATCCGATATCACACGAGCCAGGTATGAACATTTTAATTTACTCATTGGCTCTTCTCAACTCCATCCTCAAATAAGCTAATTTCCTCATGTCTCTCGACCTGAGTTTCAAAATCTTGATTTTTTAATTCTATATCATACCTACCATTGTTAGCTTCGATTCGCATGTTTGATATGAACATTTTAAATTACTGACGCACTCTTCTCTACTACCTCCTCAAATAACCTAATTTCCTCATGTCTCTCGACCTGAGTTTCAAAATCTTGATTTTTTAATTCTATATCATAGCTAGCGTTGTTTGCTTCGTTTCGCATGTTTGAACACAGAAATCCGATATCACAAGAGTCAGGTATGAACATTTTAATTTACTGACACACTCTTCTCCACTCCATCCTCAAATAAGCTAATTTCCTCATGTCTCTCGACCATGGTTTCAAAATCTTGACTTTTTAATTCTATATCATAGCTAGCGTTGTTTGCTTCGTTTCGCATGTTTGAACACAAAAATCCGATATCACAAGAGCCAGGTATGAACAATATAATTTACTCACACACTCTTCTCCACTACCTCCTCAAATAACCTAATTTCGTCATGTCTCTCGACCTGAGTTTCAAAATCTTGAATTTTTAATTCTATATCATAGCTAGCATTGTTAGCTTTATTTCGCATGTTTGAACACAGAAATCCGATATCACACGAACCAGGTATCAACATTTTAATTTACTCATTGGCTCTTCTCAACTCCATCCTCAAATAAGCTAATTTCCTCATGTCTCTCGACCTGGGGTTGAAAATCTTGACTTTTTAATTCTATATCATAGCTAGCATTGTTAGCTTCGATTCGCATGTTTGAACACAGAAAGCCGATATCACACTGACCCAGGTATGAATATTTTAATTTACTGACGTATTCTTCTCTACTACCTCCTCAAATTTGCGAATTTAGTCATGTCTCTCGACCTGAGTTTCAAAATCTTGAATTTTAAATTCTATATCATAGCTAGCATTGTTAGCTTCGATTCGCATGTTTGAACACAAAAATCCAAATATCACACGAGCCAGATAT
>NW_028230857.1:0-26603 GCF_043228905.1 Azolla caroliniana | reverse complement strand
CATTTTATTGTTATGAATTCCCATATTAAAAAACACTTAAAATGTGTTGAATACAAAGGACAGTTGGGTGTTTGAAATAGTTTATTAAATTAAGCCCACTTTATAATTATATACATCTTTTTATTATTATTTTTAGTAAAAACTTGTATTATATATTTTTGTAATTTATTCTACTCTCGTTGTATAGTCTTTCAAAAGTAGATATTAAGTATGAACATGACTTTTGTTTTAATATTACAAACATATAAAAAACTGTTTTCATACGTTTATAAAATATTTACATAAATAAAGCAATATTTACTAACAGACATGTTTTATTTCAATTTAAAGAATAAGAGAAAAGAAATACTAAAAGAAAGAGCAAATGATCCTGAGGTTACAGTGTGCAAGGAAAGGCTTGATGTCCTCTTAGTCTTAAGTAGAGTAGATCATAAGTATAAAAATGCATATAATGAAGAAAGGAACATTTTTGAAAAACTATTGTCACAGTTTAAAACAACAAAATATCAAGAGAAGCTGAGGAATTCTGATAATAAATCTAAGTGTGTATGGTCAATTGTAAGTCAAATTAAAGATTGTAACATAAAAAATAATGTTATTATAATGTATCTGTAATAGAGTAAACAGTTTTTTGTTGGAAGATAAACTATATAATAAAGTCAGCACAAACGGCCATTTTCCAGTTTATTACGCAAATAATAGAAGCATTTGAACACAATGAAATTGCGCTTGGACTTTTCCTGGATCTGTCCAAGGCATATGATTGTGTTAACTATGAGATATTTTTAAATAAAATGCATAAGTTGGGTATTAGAGGGAAATCACTTATGTGGTTTGAATCAAATCTGTCTCAGAGAGCGATAGTGGTAAAAGGGGGTAAAGAGTTTAGATCTGACATCAAAAATACCAAGTTGGTATCATGGGCCCTGTAATTTTCATCCTGTATGATATTGATACGACGGAATCGTTGAATGTGAACAACAGTTTTATGTCAAATTATGCACACCATACAAAACTGCTAGTAGTTGCGAAGAAGATTCTTGAGATAACCTTGAATGCAGATACTCTTTTGAGCTCAGTCGGTAATTGGCTGCTAAAAGGGATACTTGTGCTAAAACAAATTAAATTTTGTTGAAACGCCAACAGAAATTGCATTGGGGGAAACTGTGGTATATGTAAGCAAAAAAGCGTAATTCCTTGGAGTTGTGATACGTGTTTTTTTTTTCATGGAAAGGTCACATATCAATATCAGTAACATATAGTTTAAGAGTAATATCAAACTATGTAAATTTTAATACACTTAAAGTGACATATTAGGCTAACTTTGAATTTCTGGTACGTTATCGTTTTATTTTCTTTGGTGCAAGAACATAGATCAGTAGGGTTTTCATAATTCAAAAAAGAGCAATGCGAGCTATCCTCACTTTAGGTGCTAGGGAGTTCTGTAGGGGAAAATTCAGAGATAATAAGATCTTACTGTCACAGCTATGTTCATACAAGAATGTATACTGTTTCTCTTTAAATATATGGAACTGTTTGAAAATGAGAGAGGTGTTCATCAGTATGAAACGATAAGTGTAATTTATGACTACCCTGTACATAGATTAATGATTACGAAAAAAAAATGTATATTATAAATGTTTAAGATTCTATAATTAGCTGCCGCATAATGTAGAAATTGTCACTGAAAGTAAAATATTGAAAAAGAAAATATATAGTATATTAAAGAAAATAGAGGCATACACAGAATTTATGAATGTAGACTTAATCTAGCATAATTCCTATGACGATTATGTACATACCATATTGGTTTAAAATACAGAGATAATATTATTATTTTAACTCGTGTTGTTTGCCCATCCCGTAGCGCTCCCGATTTCCCTTACGTGACTTTTAACCGCTTGATCTAAAATGTTTCGTATATCCTTACACCCGTCCAAGGCTTTGTTTAAAACTTTGGGCAAATGATCCACGTGGAATCTTTGCGACATTTCCATGAGAACAATTTTCCCGGACATGGGTAGGGCAGCCATCGTTAGAGTCGGGCCTCCGGTGATTTCTTCTTGGTGCGACACGTCCAACATGGGGACGTCGTTGTTAGCTAAACTTGCCGTACACGCGCAAACGTATTCTTTTATTGGAATTCCGGCGTCGATAATTGCTAACGTGGCTGCGTTCACGCAAGCAGGATAAATACCTAAATGGAAAAGAATCTTTAATTAAAAAGGATATAGCACTAGGTGATTATAAAAATACAAGATTTGCTTTTTCTGCAGAATACCTTTCTCTGCAAAAGTTAGTAAGGACAATATTGATGACCAGTAATTCAAATGTGGGAATGGCAAATGTGGTTTACTTTGCCAATAAACTTTATTACTATTATAATTGTGTCAATAGTGAGCGGGGAAAAAAAACCCGATGAGACTATTAAATTGGTTTTCAAGCAGTGTCACTTTCTCTATTTACATTCAAATACATAAATAAATACAGAATCAGGTAATGTTCTTTTTTTGTTTTTTTAAACACAAATCTTGATCATAGTTTGTTTCAATAATGAATGAAGATGTTGATCCAGGTATTCATTTCTAAATCAAGCCTGTTTTTGAATTGATTAGTATTGGCAGAATTGACCGTGTTCTCGGTCAGCCTATATACCACCCTATTTGTCAAGAAATTACGTCTTAAAAATTTGTTGCATCGTTCTTTTTGCTAGTTTCTTGTTGTGGCCTCTCAAATTGTCTGCTTGAGGTAGATGAACAAAGTCCAAGTTACACATATAATATCCACTTTCAATGAGGTCACCACGAAGCCGCCTGTCGCGAAGGGTTGTTAGATTCAGCCGCCTTAATCTGTCTTCATAAAGGAGGTTTTTTAATTCTGGAGGAATTTTTTTTATTCTTCTTTGGACTTGTTCGAGTTTTTCTGCATGTTTAGAAAATGTAAAATTCATCCACCTTAACACCCAAGTAGTTGTATTAATCAACTTGTTCTATCCTTTGGCTATTTATAAAGATTCCATTATGCTTCGTATGAATCTCCTACCAAAGCACAGCTGGTCATGTGATCCATTACGAAACAAATTCCAATGCCAGGGATGCGCTGTAGTATGTTCATGTGGCCGCTTTCAGTCACGAGCATGTCAGTCATAAGTTGGTTTTCCATATGGAAATGTGCAAGGGAGTGAGTCCAATCACTGCCTCCATAGCAGCTGTTGGACAAGTCCGCATGGCTCCTGTTATGGAGAGGCAAGCAAGCCGCTGTGGCTTGTTGCACTTAGCAATTGCCGAATCCTGCTGGGTTTTAGGCCACCACACCAGGGCAGCGTAAGTGACAGCCGGTTTGACAATTGTATTGTACAGCCAGAAGATCATCTTTGGACTAAGACCCCACGTCCTTCAAATAGTTTCCTACAGGCCCAAAAGACCCTCGTGGCCTTGTTTATTGTGTTGTTTAGTTGAGCACTCCAGTTTAATCTTCTATCGAGCGTAATGCCCAGATATTTGACTTCATTTGAGTACTCAATTACTATCCCTTGTAAGGAGATTTGACCAAGGTCCAAGCGGTTCCTTTTAGTAAAAGGTACAAGGACAGTTTTGTTAGGGTTAATAGAGAGGCTCTCACTGACACACCAGTTTAGGACCTCGCAGAGAGCCGACTTCATGATGTCAGAGACAGTTAAGTCAAACTTCCCCGATATAATGATTGCTAGGTCAATTTCTGGTTTCTTGAATATTGGCTTTGATGTATATCAATATGGTTATTTAAAGAATAGCAGCACCCTAAGTGCTGCTACTGATTTTATCAATTTTATAAATACCAAACTGAATGATAGAGAGTATATACTGATAATTTAATATCGATTTAAAAAAACCATTTGATATGGTTGACCATAAGCTTCTGCTAAACAAGCTAAACTTAATGGGTATTCGTGGAGTAACCCTATGAATTAATTAAAACCTACTTGCAAAATCGTAACAACTTTGTATATTTGAGACACACTTAAAGTCAAATTATCACAAATCAAGTTGGGGTACCCTAGGGCTCAGTCCTGGGTCCCCTTCTTTTTGCCATATATATTATCAAAAGTTTACAATGTCCGACCTACTATAAATTGGAACAATAAAAAAGTGCATTTTGTCGGAGCTTGGTTAATGTCATTTAAAAATTCAACTGGCAACGCTGCCGGCTTAACCGATCAGAGCTTCTGTTTGACATAACTGTCTCGCCTTTATTTCATATTTTCAGGTAAATTGATAAAAGTGTGATAAAACTTTTACTTTTAATTAATAAATCAGTAAAAACCATCATTATAAAATGAATATGTGTTTAGAAAAGTAAATTTTACAGGAAAGCGGTAAATTACTGTGTTCTACGAGCCACAATTAAAGGGTAGGAGCAAAAATTCTCAAAAGACATTGAGTTATAGTTATTGAGCTTTAAATTGTAAACCTAACTCTAATATTTTGTATTAATCATGGGAAAATATCACCAAATAAATATTATAAGATCAATACTTTCCTAGAATATTTGTAACAAATAAAAAATACCATCTTTGCTTCTAAAAGAACCATTTGACCAAAATACTGCCCACCCAAATAAATATGTTAAAAATTAGGAATTACCTCCGTCGGCATGCAAACCTCCACATAGACATCAATTTGAGACCAAGGATAGAGTTCTGTATTGATAACAGCAAGCAGTGCTTGCTGTAAATTCATAGATAGCTCAGTAGATTTTCTATCCCCCCTGGGGCGTTTTTTCCTTTCATTCGTTGAAAAAACAGCCATGCTAAATTGGGTGTTAATTACACAGTTGTCATGTTGGGCTTTTTGCTTGTTACGTACCTATAAAAGATCAGATATTTACACATTAAGCTATTTTTTCATCAAGATAACAAACCTACTTGATGCGGACCATAAACCGCAGCTAACACTTTAGTTAACCCCTGTTCTATGTATGCACTACCATCAGGCTGAGTGAAAACTCCTAATTTACAACGGATTCTTCGTAATTCATCTGGTCTTCGACCATCTAAACGCAAGCCTATTTTTGAAAGTAGCTCCTTATTTCTGCTCATACTTAATTAAAATAATCGATAAACAATACAAAATAATAATATCGCTAAGAAATTTAAGGTTAGGTTGAAATAATTAAGTTAGGTTAGGTTAACAATTATCTTCTTTTATAAAAAGAAGTATGAAGCTTTTGCTGCGGAGGCTTGTTCGTTATATTTAAACTCAAATAATTGCATAATTTTAATATCCCAAATAAAGTTAAAATAAAACTTGAATTAGTTTAAGCTTAGTTAATATATTTATGAAAATATAAGTGGCAACGATGCCGAACCAGACAAGTTTGTCGTTTCTATTTAAAATAACTCTCCCGCCATTATTTCACATTTTCGGTAACATTAATAAATATAATAAAAACCTTTACTTTTAATTAAAAAATTAGTAAAAAACCATCATTACAAGGTAAATATATGTTTTCTGTGCTAAAATATCGTGTGGAATATACTAAAAATGCCAAAAACCTTAAATTTTTGAAAAGTCAATTTTCCGGAAAGACGATAAGTTGCCGAAAAAAACTTCAGATTCGTGTTCTAATACCCAAAATTAGGGGGTAGGAGCAACAATTTTCAAAGTACGTTGAGTTACACTTTTTCCAATAATTACTTTTTTTGCTACTTTTATCTATCCAGTTACAGTTGCCACGCAGGATATAGCATATCTAAAAAATTCCAAAATAATTTATTTATTTATTTATTTATTTATCAACGGGCTATTGCCCAATATAAAGAATTTACAAATAAAACAAGGAAGAACAACAGAAATTAAACCTAAACCTATGCATAACAAACTAATTTATAAATTATGTAAAAATAATTAATAATTAAAATGAAAAAAATTAACAATTAAAATGAAAACAACAAAATTACAAAATCACCGGGAGTAACTATTTCAACAATTAACAACCCAATACCAACGGGAGAGATATAGCCCCACAGATAACAGATAACATTGGCCCTTCATGTGCAGTCCATAAGTTGTTTTTTAAATGTTTTGCAATCTTGAAAGAAATCTATTTGATCTGAAAAGTTATTTGCTAGTCTGGCTGATCTGGCCAAAAAAGAGTTTTGGCCATAGTTTGTACGATGGGGCTTTACATGGAAAGAATGGTTTAGTCTAGTTCGCCGAGAGGGAGTATGTAGTCCTATTTTACTTGAGAGTACAGGGCCATGGGAATGAGAGTGCAACAAATTATAAAACATCGTAAGATCCCTGTGCATACGCCGAACTTGAAGGGTAGTTATTTGCAGTAAGTTCTCGAGTTCAGCATAAATTATGTCATCAACTCCTCTCTGTTTCTTAAATGCAATGTATCCTAAGAACTTGTGCTGAACGTTTTCAATAGCCTGAATATGTACATTGTAAGAGGGAGACCACACGGAAGAACAATATTCCAGGTGTGGCCTCACTAAGGAACAGTACAGCAATTTAATTGAGGGAATATTCAGGAAATCCTTTGTATTCCGTTTAACAAAGCCTAACATTTGTAACGATTTAGATACAATTGAGTCTAGATGAATTGTGAAAGACAAGTGGCTATCAAGCAGCACTCCTAAATCCTTTATTTGAGAGGCCAATAATAAAGGGGATTCCTTAATATGATAAATATAATTTAAGGGATTTTTTCCTCGGCTAAAGATCATTACTTGGCACTTATTTATATTAAGCTCCATTCCATTTCGATCGCACCACCGAGCTAAACGGTCCAAATCAGATTGAATCCTGTTGCAATCATGAGGATCCTGTACTTTCATATAAAATTTCAGATCATCAGCAAATAAAAGAAAAGATGTGAACAGAAAACAAGATGCAATATCATTTACATAAATATTGAAGAGTAGAGGACCCAGGTGGGAACCCTGAGGGACTCCAGACGGTATTTTTATTTCGCTGGACTGAAAGTTCAGAATGCGTACAATCTGAACCCTGTCCGTTAGATAAGATGTCAACCATTCTAAAAGCTTTCCCCTAATGCCTGTGTCTCTCAGTTTTTTTATTAAAATTTTATGGTTAACTCTATCGAAAGCTTTCGTGAAATCTGTGTATATGGCATGTACGTGAGAAGCTTCTTCTAGTGATTCCAAGAGAAAATCCGTAAATGTAAGTAAGTTCAGCTCAGTGGAACGATGGGGCAGAAATCCAAACTGCTGGTCAATAAAGCTGCCATCCAAATCTGCAGACAGGTAGTCACAGACTAAACTCTCAAAAACTTTGGGAATACAACTCAAGATACTTATAGGTCTGTAATTGCTGACTTGAGACCTATCTCCAGACTTCAGGATGGGGGCAATAAAGCCAGACTTCCAAAACGTCGGAAAAGTGCCAGTTTTCAGGGATAAGTTAAAAATAATATGCAGTGGTCGAGACAATAGGAAACTACAAAGTTTAAGAAGAAGTGGGGGGAGGCCGTCAGGACCAGGTCCTTTGTTTATATCTAAAGTAGAGAGCTTTTCATAGATTGACGAAATGGAAATTTCAAATTTTGAAAGATTGGCATCTCCAGAAGCCAATGTGTCTTGCACAGCATAGTCCCTGTCACTATACATCTTTGAGAAATATTCCGCAAACAGGTTAACAATATCATCTCCTGCAGTAGACCTTATGTCACCAAAGTGCATGACAGCTGGTATACCGCTTTTCCCCTTCCTACCATTTACAAACTTCCAAAAACCCCTAACGTTATCCCTAAGTGATGACTCAGTTAAAGCTATATAATTATGATAACATTCTCTTTTTAAAGATTTGCATTCTGCTCTTAGTACTGAAAATTCATTATAGTCTGAGTAAAGTCCTGACCTAAGATATTTTTTATGTATTTTCTTTTTTTTTATAATTCTATCTTTAAGCTCATGGGAGAACCAAATAGGAAATCTTTTAAGTGAAAATTTCTTTAAAGGAACAAAAATATCAATTGTTAAATAAACTATGTCATAAAATATACTGATCATATCATTAAGGGATTTATTTTGAAATAAGGTGTCCCATTCAAACTGGGATAAAAAGTCAGTCACTGCACTAATGTCCATTGATCTAAAGTCTCTATAAAAACCATCACTCTTCAATCCGGAGTCATTTAGATGTGAGGATTCACACTGAATGGAGAATGAAAGTGGTGGGTGGTAAGCATCCATTGGTAATAGCGCACTTTCTGCGTGGACTATCAAGGCCTCTTTGTTCTGAGAAAACACGAGATCCAAAAGGCTGTTGTTAACATTGCTTACAGTGTTTACTTGATATAAGTTATGATAGGAGCAAATGTGGGATAGTACCCGAACGGATTCAGCCTCGTTTTGTGTACTGGCTATCAACGGGGTTGCTACAGAGGCCAATGTTTCCTTGGTCCATAAACTGTTAGGAAGATTGAAATCCCCCAAGACAAACAGCCCATGCTCTGAACGTATTTCCATTAGCTTTTCCAAATTCTCTCCAAGTTCCACATGTTTTTCAAAAGAGCACCTAGGAGGAAAGTAAGCTGTAGCAAGTATAATTTTATTTTTATTATACTCAATTTCAACAAACAATTGTTCAATGTTCCCAGTTGCAGGTAAAATGTTGCTAGAGATAGTTTTGCGAACTGCTATTAGAACTCCTCCTCCTCTAAGAAAACTACTAGTGGCTGAGGATCTATCCTTGCGGTATATGTTATAGTCAAACATCTGCAGTTCAGCGTTGTCAATGTCATCTGTCAACCAAGTTTCATTGAAGATTAAAATGTCATATTGACAGAATGAGACGTTTTCAAAAAGAAGTTGCAACTTTGTACGGAGACCTCTTACATTCTGAAAATATACTGATAAAGACGAAAGAGCTGGCGTTTTTAGCTGAGAGGATTTATTTAGTTTTTTTTTACCAGTTTGGGTACTCCATTCACATATTGAGAATAAGATCAGACACTCCATTACGCTGCCTATCTTTCAGCTCATTTTTGAGGGCATTCAGCTCATTACGCTTTTCAGTTGTTAAATCAGCCTCCATGAATATTCCCAGACTTCGATCAATCCTTCTTTTACACCTTAACGCTCTAAGAACAGCTTCTGGAGAATCAAGGGTAAGTCTTAAGGACTGGTGACCATTTTTGTTTCTCTTACCAATTCTAGATGCCCCAATAACATTTATAGGTGAACCAATTAAATCGGTTAAAAAATTGTTTGCTTTAGATAAATCTTCCACATTTTCTTCAGGAAAATTAAATAACATCAGATTACAAGATCTCTTTTGACGTTCTGAGACCTCCTGAAGAACCTTGCTATGAACAACCGCAGTACTGTAACCTCGGGAGTACCCGCTTTCACCAATATTATTGGTAGTCTTTGATGTAGTATCCTTGATATCCATTAGGTCCTTTTTAATGTCCTCGAACATGATTTGAAAGCTCGTATTCAAGTTTTTAACTTCTTCTCTTATATCGGAGATCCGATTCTCAAATTCATCAATTCTCTGCATGCTAGCAATTTTAACCTCGCTTAAAGCGCTTTCCAGGGCACTAACTCGAGTGTCTAGACTTAGTGCATTTTTAATTCCTGGGATGCAGTTGGGGCAAAGGTAGGGCAGATTTCTTGTAGATAATATCAAACATCTTATTTCGGTAGAACTAATTCCACTACAAGTCCTGCAAAGTACCTTTTTGCAAAAGTCACATGGATAGCCAAATACCTCTCCTGCACTTTTTGGCTCTTTAAAAATGCAATTTGTTGAACACTTGTTGCATGCGGCCGACATTTTGAGGTTAAGTCCAGGTTTTGCACAATATCCTGTTTAAAGCTCGCACCTGGTAAGGATATTTACACTTTCAGAAAATAGACAAGAATTAAAAGTCACTCCACCATCACAATCAATTTCAGACGAAGAACTTAGACTCAAATTTAATTTTCAAAATTTTATAAATGTAAACAAAACACACGTTTTGAGGTTAAATTTTTGTATTATTGTATTTTTTCACATAATGTGAATTGTATGCATCTTCGTGTCAGTTATGCCATCTAGCGTTTAAATTACAAACTACAAAAGAATGTTTGGGCCGTTCTCTTGGCTATTTTAACAATATAGATTTAGTCCTAAATTTTTTTTATACAAATTTTCGAGATACTACCACTCACTACACAGTAGTTCGCACTGTTTATTAATTTAAAAAATATTATGTTTTACCCCCTAATTAAAATATATTTAGTATTTTTCTGTTTAATTTTATTTATTTAGGTTTGGAATGATGTCGCAGTTATATAAACAAGATTTTCTGATATTCTTAAGATGGCGCTGTCAAACCGGTTTATAAGTAGCTCCACGAAAATTCGCCCTCCGAAACCTTTGACCGGCTTTTTGACGTTTCTTGACAAGTTGACACATTGACTGACATTTAAAATGTTTTTTTGTTGTGCCATGTGTGTTTCAGGTGATTTAAATGCGTTTTAATTTTTTTTACTGTATGAAAAAAACATAAACCAATAAGTTTTTAAGTCAAAATCGGGATCTATAAAATGCCCGAGGCTCCAGTGCAGGAATGGGAAAACCCCGAAGATATAAAGGAAATAATGCAAAGAGACCTTAAAATATATGAACTTGCAGACAGATATTTACCTTTGGCTTTTGATGAAGAAAGACACCTTGAAAGTATTGAAGGGATTGATTGGAAAACTCAGACATGGCGAATGAAAGAGAGGGTAAAATTTATTTTGAAATATTTTTATTCGCTATTGAAATACAACTATAATTCATATTTCAGTATAAAGAATATTTATAAGAACGATTAACGTTTCCAGCATACTGGTTAAAAAAAGAAGGCAAACAACTTACATACCAAATATACTTGCTATAAGGGCAAAACAAACACTTTTCTATACTTAATATATACATTTGATGTATTCTTCTTATAATTTTCAGCCACATTATTAATACAAGAATATCTAAAACGTAGAATAAAATGCATAATAGAATTAAATTAATTAGAATTTAGTTGCATAACAATTAAATTACTTTCAGATGAAAACTGTCAGTGTTGCTCTAGTTTTATGCCTTAATGTTGGCGTGGATCCTCCAGACGTTGTAAAGACGCAACCTTGCGCTAGACTAGAATGTTGGATAGGTAAGACTAAAATAAACTTAAAAAGTAGAATCTAAAAAAATTGGATAAAAACAGCGTATTAAGCCTACGTGTAGGCTTAAACTACATTATAATGTAATCACATTTTTTTGGCCAGATTAAAAGCATAGATTTAAAATTTTAGATCCATTGTCATTATCTAGTTCAAAAGCTTTGGAAACTATTGGACAGGCTTTACAGACACAATATGAGAGGTGGCAACCAAGAGCGAGATATAAGCAGGTAACAAATTATTATTATTAATAGACGGGAAACCCCATTATAAGCATATAAATGAATACTTAACAGTACTTCACAATTATCAAAATAAATACATATATATCTATTATAATCTATAAATTTAAATTACACTAATAAGTCTAGGAATGTATCACAAATATGTTTTTTAAATTTACCGAGTGAGCCTCCAAACGGATTTAAATCTGGGTGTCCATTTAAAGCTTTAAGAGTTCTAACCAAAGGGGAATGAATACCATAATTAGTCCGGTGGTAATCGATACAAAACAATTGACAACTGCGAAGGTTACGTGCCGGTACTTTAAACTTGATGCGGCTCAGCAGGGCAGGACAATCGACTAACCCATTCAGCAACTTGTAAACAAAGAACAAGTCTGCTACTACTCTCCTGAACTTCAATGATCTGAGGTTAAGATTAGCGGCAATATCATTTTCCCCTGCGAGCCGATCCCTGTATAAACAGTAATTAACGAATTTATGTTGTACTTTCTCAATATTAATTGTTCCATTATTATAATAAGGTGACCAAACCGTTGATGCATATTCCAGGCAAGGTCTAACTAGCGAGCAGTACAAAACTTTTAAAGTATTAACTGACATTTCGTTGCCAATTCTAAAAATAAAGCCCAACATTTAAAACGCCTTCGCAATCATACAACTATAGTGTTCCTTAAAGGACAACTCATTATCCATTAGGACTCGGAAGTCCTTTATACATTCAACAACAAATAAAGAGACACCATTAATAGAGTATACATATTGAATTTTAGCCCTACTTTTATTAAAGCTAATGGAGCTACATTTGTTTGGATTAAGAGCCAAATCATTGGAGTCACACCAGCATAAAAATTTGTTAAGGCTATCCTGTAAGATCATACAGTCATCCAGTCCCTTAATCACCCTATAAAGTTTCAAATCGTCTGCAAATAGCGCAAAGCTACATTCATTCAAACACTGAGCTACGTCATTTATGAAAAGGTTAAAGAGAAGTGGGGAACCATGACCACCCTGTGGAACCCCCGAAGTTACCCTAATAATGTCTGATTTGTAACTACCAATCATGACTCTTTGTGTCCTACCAATTAACATACTTTTTAACCAAGAAACCGAACATTCATCAAAGCCAATCGCCCGTAACCTAGCCATCAACAAATCATGATTGATTCTGTCGAACGCCTTAGAGAAGTCCGTGTAGATCGCATCCACTTGATAGTTCTTCTCCAAGGTTATAAATTCTTTTCTTTAATATGAAATATATTCCATGTATGTTTAAATTGAACTAAACATATCTTTTTTATCTGGAAAGTTATACCTAGTAACTGTCTTTTGTATAGTATTTTAGTATAACTTGGTATTATTCTCATAGTTATAAAAAGTGTTTTTGTCATGCTCAGTTAAAATATCAGCTCAAATGAGTTTAAAATAAAATCATTTATATTTGTTGATGTGTATTGGCTGCAGAGTAAGAAAAGGCCTGATATTTCACAACACCGGACATTTTTGTGTGCCCACCAATAATAAGTGAAAACGTGTTTCATTTGCTCCGCAAGTTTGTTTGTTTTATCGTTCTTCCCGGCCTTCTTAAATCGCGATTTTTTTGCACAGTACTTTTTAACAGTGGAGGGTGTCTATTACTGCCCGTTTTGTGCTTTTTATCTGCTGTATCAGTACAATTTTCAATCAAATTAAGCAGTCGACCTGGCATTGTAATCCTAAACAATTTAAATAATTTTTGAAGTACTTTGCTTTTTTATGAATATATAGTCTGTTTCACATATCGAATTCAGTAAAGATTTTCCTGTTGGTACATTTTGTTTGAATATATAGTCCGTTTCACCTGTTGGATTCAGCAATTACCGCCATGTCATCTGGCGAATGCTATAAATGCAATAATCCTGTTTTAGCTAAGGAGCCCAAAAAAAAAGGTGAAATATTTGGGTTTCCGTGTGACCACTGTAGGAGGTTTGTTTGCCAAAACTGCAATGAACTAACCTCTACTGAAATTAGAGCCGTTTTACTTTCCAAGCGCACTTTGCCTTTTTATTGCAAGGATTGTCTATTGAGCGTAAAGCAACTTCTTGGTGTAATAGATAGGGTTAGCCTGTTGGAACAGAGTGTTCAATTGATCAAGGCCGAGCTTGAAAGACTGCCTTTATTAATGGATGATGTAAAGGAACTTAAAACAAGGGTGTCGGATTTGTCTAGTGGCGGTGCTTCCCAGGCATCATTGGTACCTGGCAATTTACGTGGCGCATTACAGCCCGGTCTGGGTGATAATGAGGTGTGGAATGAAATACAGGATCGATATTCTAGATCCAAAAATGTTATGTTATACAATGTACCTGAGAATGGTAACGATGTGCAGTCGATAGCTTCTGTTCTTTCCGCACTTACTAACACTCCACCTCTAGTGTCTCATTCTGCAAGAGTGGGTAAAGCAAATGCGAAAGGTGCCAGACCTCTTAAGATAACCTTAAATTCACCTGAGGAGGTGCGGGAATTATTTCGTAAGCGTCAGAAACTTAAAGGAAGGGACATTTATATTAATTTCGATCTGACTCCAAAACAAAGAGATTTCGAGAGGGCTGTTTGGTCGACTACAAGACTAGGAAATCCAAGGGAGAAAATATCCAAATAAAATATAAAGGGGGAGTCCCACATATCGTCGGCATTTCGGAAAACTCCAAATAGACGGTCAGCTTAGCAAGAATCTTAAAACCTCTAACTTAAGTGTGTATTACCAGAATGTTCGTGGCTTACGAACGAGACTTTCCGATCTTATGATCAGTGTGGCTTCCAATGATTACCAGATTATTATATTAACCGAAACCAACCTATCTGATGATGTTCTTGATTCAGAACTAGGCCTTACTCAATACTCAGTTTTCCGAAAAGACCGATCTGCAGAAACAAGCACAAAGAAGAGTTTTGGAGGTGTTCTCATTGCTGTTGATAGAGCTGTCCAGTGCAAACGTGTGGAGAGTTCAGAGAACATTGAACAATTATTTATTGCGGTGGGGCCTTCTATCGTCGGTGCCATCTACCTTCCTCCACTATCCCAGCTTGAGTGTTTTTTGACATTTGCAGAAGATATTGATCGCATCGCTAATGATTTTCCAGACTCTGAACTTTGCGTTGTGGGTGACTTTAATGTACCTAAGGCTTTATGGATCAATGAAGATGTATGTTCTAGAGCCATTCCTAATAATGATGTTTATGTACCTCCTCTAACTCTAGAAATAATTAATGTACTCTCTGATTTATGTGCATATCAGAACTTTTTTCAGTGTAATCAAATAACTAATGTAAATAATGTAATTTTAGACTTAGTTTTAAGCCACAGTTCTTATAATGTTATCGTTGCTGAACCATTAGTACATATAGATCTCAATCATCCGCCTATTTCTTTTCAGATTAAGTACCATAGTAGGAAACTTATTGAGTCCAGTCCCCAGGCCCGTGACTTTTATTTTAATTACAAAGATGCCGACTTTGTCTCCCTGAATGATTATTTATGTTCTGTTCCTTGGGATAACATACTTTTGGGTTTGGATGTTGATAGTATGCTGAATGTTTTCTATAACGAATTATATAACGCCCTACATCTGTTTGTACCTTCAAAAAGAGTTTCAGCCAGAAAATTTCCAAGGTGGTTCCTGTGAACTTAAACAATTGGTTGTGCAAAAAAAGCTAGCACATAAAAGCTTTAGGACAAGTGGTCATCCATCCGATTATGAGAGATTTTCAACCTTACGCTCGAGTTGCTCTAAACTTTCAAAGAAATGCTTTCAAGAATATGTTCAGGGAGTGGAGAGTGGGATGGGTCAGAATATGAAATCTTTTTGGAACTTTATAAATGAGAAACGAAGAACAAATGAATTGCCATCCAGGGTATTTTTGGGCAATCAAACTGTTGACATGAGTAACGATGCTGCAGATCTGTTCGCTAAGCACTTTTCTTCCGTCTATTCCGTCAACGACCACCATGCATCAGGATATCCAAAGGTCTTGTCCACCAATCATTTAAATATTACCTCATGTTCAATTTCTATTTCTGATATTTATACGGAGTTGAGTGAACTTAATCCCAGCAAAGGACCGGGGCCCGATGGTATTCATCCCGTTTTTCTTAAGAATTGCGCTTTTGTCTTGGCTAGACCGTTGCTCTTAATATTTAATGAGTCCCTTAAATGTGGACTTTTTCCTGGATTTTGGAAGACTAGTTTTGTTGTACCCATTTATAAGTCTGGCGAGAGGTCGGATGTTAAGAACTATTGGCCCATTAGTTTGATTAGCACAATTCCCAAAATTTTTGAAAGTCTTGTCACTAAGTACTTGACATCCGCATTAAAAAATACCATCATTGAGGAGCAGTATGGTTTTACAGCTGGTAGGAATACTGAGCTGAATTTAGTTGCTTATGTTGACACTGTGTTTGAGGCCTTGGAGTGCGGTTCTGAAGTACACTCCATTTATACTGACTTTTCCAAGGCCTTTGACAGGGTGCCTCATGAGAGACTGTTAAGTAAGCTTTAGTTGTTGGGCATAATCGGTCCTTTGCTTGGTTGGCTTCGTACATACCTAAGTGATCGTCGACAGATAGTTCGAGTTAATAATTATATATCCTCTGAGATCCCTGTTCCATCAGGTGTTCCTCAGGGTTCACATATCGGTCCCTTGCTATTTAACATTTTTATAAATGATGTCTCCTGTTGTTTTAAATCTAGTAAGTTCTCACTCTTTGCCGACGACATGAAAATATTTAAAAAGATTTTTGATTGGAACGACTGTATTGCCCTTCAGAAGGATCTTGACCGTTTTGTTGAGTGGTGCCGTAATAATGGTATGAGTCTAAATGTTTCTAAATGTAAGTTTATCAGATTTTCTAGACTGCGATGTTTTCAGAATTTTAATTATGAACTGAATAGTGAGACACTGGTCGAGGTGGGCTCTATAAATGACCTTGGAGTTATTCTGGATTCTAATCTTTCCTTTGTGCCACATATCTCTGACATAGTCAACAAATCTCTGAGGATGTTGGGATTTATCAAGCGCCATACATCTGAATTCTGTACAATTACATCTCTTAAAATACTGTACTGTGCTCTTGTAAGATCTCATCTTGAATACGCCTCTTGTGTGTGGAGTCCTCAGTACATGTTGGCAGGATTGAACGGGTGCAAAAAAGGTTTTTTAGGCATATAAATTATAGATTTCTCCAAAATGAAAACCTTACCTATAGCGATCATTGCCTACAACTAAAATTGCCCTCACTTTTAAAAAGAAGAGAAATGAGGGACCTTCAGCTCCTGTTTAAATCTGTTAACTTTCTTATTGATTGTCCTTGTTTGCTTGAAAAGATTGGCTTACATGTTCCTCCTCGAATAACCCGTTTCAAAAAAACTTTCCATCAACCTTACCACAGAACTAATTACTCATGTAATTCTTTTATACCTCGTGTGGCTAGCCTCGCTAATGATTTGGAAGGTTTAGATTTTTTTTAACGGCTCCTTTTCGAATTTCAAGGCGAGATTATTGACTCTTAATACCTAATCTTGTTTTTAGTCTTATAATGTAGAATTAATGCTTATTTATTTTTAGGTGTAATATGGTATAATTTAGGATATTTTTTTCTTTTTTCTTTTTATAATTTATACATTATAATTATAAAATGTACTGTTTATATTCTGGTAGCATATAGTTTTCACTTATATTGTAGATTGTGTTGTT
This sequence comes from Azolla caroliniana, assembly GCF_043228905.1. NCBI lineage: Eukaryota > Viridiplantae > Streptophyta > Polypodiopsida > Salviniales > Salviniaceae > Azolla > Azolla caroliniana. The sequence goes on along the minus strand of NW_028230857.1, from coordinate 9,470 downwards.
AAAAAATGGACTATGTGGTCCGTCAATAAATAAATAAAATAAAACACACCTTATATAACATAATAGCAAGAATAATTTAACTATATCCAGCACGAAACAGTCCCCTCAAGATATTTCATTGGTTGCATACCAAAATTTCTCGTCGTTAATGATTAACTGATTAAATTGTTTTAGTCTTTGGATCCGACAGCAGACGAAGTAAAAAAATTGTGCCTCTCCTTAAGGCGAAATGCCAAAGAAGAAAGAGTTTTGTTCCACTACAATGGTCACGGCGTGCCCAAACCTACAACCAATGGAGAAATTTGGGTTTTTAACAGAGTAGGTAACTGTAATTTAGCAAATAAATGCATAGGCTAGTTTTTAAAGGTCCAATCAAGTGTGCTATTATTTATTTTTTAAATATTTTCAGTCATACACCCAATACATTCCGTTATCTATTTATGATTTACAAACCTGGATGGGAGCGCCTTCGATTTACGTTTATGATTGTTCAAACGCGGTATTATTGTGGATTCGTTTAAGACATTTGCCCAGCAACACGAATCGGAATACGAAGTAAGTATTAATTCTATTTTTCAATAGTACTCTGTGAAATAAATATATAAATCCATTAGACATATTGAAACGCAATTACAAGCTGGTTTAAGTTCTCCCCCCCAAAAAGTATACTATACTTTATCATTTCTGAAGAAAAAGAAACTGTAAACTCGTTTTTTTATTAATTAAAAATGAGCCCATACGGAAACCATCTTCCATAATTAAAAATTTTAGTGTAAGGTTTAAAATTGTCCATAATAATAAAAAGACATAGCCCGTGCATTCTTTTTTATATCACTCCATAGATTCTCTAACTGATTTAACTAATATTATCAATGAAATAAGTTTGTTTAACGTTATAAAGAGATTTTTTTTTTGTACATAAATACCTAGACAAACCACTTTTGGTTTCAGCAAGCCGTATCCAGCTCTTCCCGCTCGAGTCCCCCCCTCCAACCCCCCTTCGTTCAACGATTGCATCCAATTGGCCGCCTGCACGGCCAATCAACAGCTTCCGATGAATCCGGATCTGCCGGCCGATCTGTTCACTTCGTGCCTGACCACGCCCATAAAAATTGCTTTGAGGTGGGCGGTGCTTCAGTCCACTTCAAAGCTGGTACCCAGCGTTATATAGTTTTTTAGAAGTGAAATTCTACCAAAAAATAGTTAGAGTCAAAAGGGTTTCCTCGTTAATATAGTGTGTTTATAGACACATTATTTCGCTTTAAACCTACACAAAACTAGAATATTCCAGAGGTATCAAAAACAAAGTTATGAATTTTTATATTACGCCTTGTCAAATTGTTGATGGTAAACTAACATAAGTTCATTTAAAGTAATGAAAAAAAATATTTAGAATTAAAATGGCTTTGTGATATTCTAGTATTGCTGCACCAGTGGACTCTGGCGGATGATAATAATGAGCCGATTGATGTTCTGTATCTGGATTTTGAAAAGGCATTTGACAAAATACCCATCGGCTATCTCCTATACAAGCTTGAGCATTATGGAGTCAGGGGAAAAACTGTTGTACTTTATAAGGGGTTTTCTTCAGGGTAGAAAAATTTCGGGTTCGTGTGGGACAGGAATTGTCTAGAGAACATGATACTTACAGTGGTGCTCCACAAGGGTCTGTTTTTGGGTCCCCTCCTTTTCATTGTGTACCTAAGTGATCTATATTCAGAACTAAAGACCAGCTATTACATCTTTTTGCCGATGACACAAACATATACTGCAACCCTTCGAAACAAAGTCACCACATTCAGGAAGATCTGGATAAAATTAAAAACCTGGACAGCGACCTGAAAAAATGCCTCTGAAACGATTCCAAATGCACGGTTCTCCACATAGGACGAAACAAATCCCAAAAAACAATTACATTCTGGGACAGACTGAGGTGGTGAAGGTGCAAAAACAGAAAGACCTGGGAATAATTATCACCGAGGATCTAAAATGGGTACAACACATCAGTCACATAATAGTCAAGTCCTTTTTAAGACCAAAAATTGAATATGGGCAGTGTATTTTGGAATCCATACTACATCAAAGATATTGAGGCGCTTGAGAGCGTGCAGCAAAGAATCACAAAAATTCCATTGGAGTTGAGAACCCCATCTTACAGGGACAGGCTGGCTAGGCTGAATCTGACAACTCTTCGTGAAAGACGGCTTCGGGGTGACCTCATTGAAACTTTTATGATCACCAGCGGACGCTATGGGTGCAACCTGGACCTCTTCCACTCTCCTCAATTGACTACCCTTAGAGGTCATAGTAAAAAACTGGCTAAAGAAAAAAACCAGCAAACTACTAAGAGGAAATTTCCTGTCAAATAGGGTCATATACAGCTGGAATAGGCTAAGTGAGGATGTAGTTAACTCTACAAACATAAACCAGTTTCAAGAATAGGCTTGATTTGGAAATGTGGACCTGGAATAATATACTCATCCATTATTGAACTGTAGCAAATTGTGACGTGGTACTTGATTTATGCAAAGTGACACTGTTATATAAACAATTCAATAGTTTTCATCGGAATTTTTCCGCTTACTATTGATAAACCCGTAATAATAATAATAATAATAAAATATAATTCAAACTTATTTAAAATCATTTTTAGGGTGCCTGGAAAATATTTCGGATAGGAAATCAATGTTTGGAGAACTTAACTGGATTTTTCACCGCAATTACTGATACAATTGCTTGGAACACGTTACCTCGAGGTATTTTTTATGTCATTATATAACTTGCCTTTTTTTACTAAAGGGTTGTATATTAAAATTACGAAAACTGAGTATTTGAGTGGCAAATATTTTTTTTTAGAATTATTCCAAAAGTTGTTTCGTCAAGACCTGCTGGTCGCCAGCCTTTTTAGAAATTTTTTATTGGCCGAAAGGATAATGCGTTTCCAGCGATTGTATGCCGATTTTCTTCCCCGGCTTTGCCGCCCACTTACCAACATAAAATGTGGGGCGGCTTGGGATCTTGTGATGGATCTTTGCCTGGGTAAGTTTAGCATTATTTTTGCTATAATTTTTTATATCGATTTCCTTCGATAAATTTCTCCTACTCTCTTGCTTCACTGGTACTGGAAAATTGATAATAATGTTAAGAATCATAGTTGGGAACTTTAATTTGTCTTATGTTTATAGTAGTCATAGAAGATAAAAGAGCTGTTAATATAATATTAAAATTTAACTGTAATTTTTTTAATATATTCTCATGTTCATGGGTTCAGATTTTTAAGAGGCGATATTATTTCTAATGTACCCCAATATTAAATTCTGGATCTGACAAATCATTATCCATTTTAATTTTTGTCATCCTTATAGATGCAAAATGGCTGCGTAGATTAATTAATATACTTATATGTAAAGATAAGAAGGATACAAAAGTACCAGTCAGGAGTGTATATGTAGTTTATTCTGTGGGTCATGTCCAAAAAAGTATATAGGTCAAACAGGTAGAGCTTTTGCAAAACATATTAAATTAACATATATACATATTTAATAGATGTTGCATATATTTGGGTCTGAAGATGATACTGTGTTAACGAAAACGTTACATATTTAATATAATGTTTATTCTTTGTGAAAATATAAAACACGATTTATTTATTTAAATGGTTATTAATACTTTTTTTTTAGCTCAACTTCCCGCTATCGTAGCTGGAAAGGCGACATTTAAAAATTTGGCGTTTTTTCGAAGAACAACTAACTGCGTTTCAAATTTGGTTAGAAATCGGTAAGTATAAAAATATAATATATCAAATTAAATGTAAACTTTTAATAATAATAAAGGGGTTGAGGGGTGCAAAAGCACCTACAGAACCTGGGCACGAACCCTTTATTCCCTCTTAGGCATTGCAGCGATAGTCATTTCCCATTTACTGGTAAACTTTTACTGTACAACACGAGTTGCACGTAGAGTTAAATATGGTGAATATTTTGAAGGACAAAGTAATGAACAATTTAGGAGAATTTTACGATTTTCAATATTGAAAGGACACGTGTAAGTTGTTTTTGGTCTACGGTTATTTGAAACAGAATTATTTTAAATAATAAGAAGTAATCTGCGTTGGACATAATCAAAATCCTATAATATTCCCTGTGCAGTACGGGAAGCGGAAATGGCCAATTTTCCTAATAATTGACAACCCTGTCAATTATAGGCAAATATCTTTAAACTTTCCTGAATATTTTCAAGGAGAAAGTAATGAATGAATTTTTGCTGTTTTTATTTCGTAAAATTGTTTACTTTTATTTGAAAGGGTCCGAAGAACGTCGCCCTCCCGAACAATTGCCGATCGTGCTTCAAGTATTGCTAAGTCAGGTGCATAGAACGAGAGCTTTAGAACTTTTGGGAAAGTTTTTTGGATTTAGGTAAGACATTTTTATTTATTAGGTGCGTATTGTAAAAGTATTTTTATTTCTTCTTCTTCTTTCTTTTTTCTCAAGACTCAGTCTTGTTTCTTCTAATATTCAGCCTCTTGGAAAGCAGATGTCCAGCTTTCGTGCCATCTCTAGGGAGGGTGGTCTCCTTGAGTTTGGTTTTTCCATCTTTTTGCCCTTCATTCTATCGACGTGGTCTCCCCGATTCTTCTTCTTCTTTCTCTTTTCTTAAGACAGTCTTGTTTCTGAATAGTAGAAGTTCTATTCAGCCTCTTGGAAAGCAGATGTCCAGCTTTCGTGCCATCTGTTTGGAGGGTGGTCTCCTTGAGTTTGGTTTTCCATCTTTTGCCCTTCATTCTATCGACGTGGTCTCCCCGATTCTTCTTCTTCTTTCTCTTTTCTTAAGACACAGTCTTGTTTCTGAATAGTAGAAGTTCTATTCAGCCTCTTGGAAAGCAGATGTCCAGCTTTCGTGCCATCTGTTTGGAGGGTGGTCTCCTTGAGTTTGGTTTTCCATCTTTTGTCCTTCATTCTATCGACCTGGTCTCTCCGATATCGTCGTTTCGATCTCGTGAATCGAACTACATATGTCTTAAATTTTTAGGTCTTCTCATATGATTTTTACTCTTTATTAGGTCTCTTAAGCTTACTCCTCTTATAGCTCTCAATGTTTTCATCTCTGCTGCCCTCGTTATATTCTTCGTTTTTTGTTGTGTTCGCTCGAGTTTCCTCTGGATATACAAGTATAGATCTTACGACTGTTTTTGTATATGCAGACTTTACTATCGGTGGACATATATTTGTTTTTTTCACATGAGGTCCCTCGGAGAGCCAAATATTCTTGAGGTTTTATTCACTTGGGCTCGAACTTCTTGTTTTAAGTTTTTCTAGCTTGTGATCTTGACTCCTAAGTATGTACATTGCATATACGGGTTGATGGAGTTCTCATATACAACTAATCCTGAGATTTCTTTTACGCTATTTATTATCTGATCCATGAAAAAAATGTATGGAATTACGGAAACAGGCTTTCGATTGGATCTTCTCATTTGTCTCCAACAGAAAAACAGTATGTAAGCATTACTGATTTTGGCAGTAACTCTAGATATACAGTTAACTCGTCCACTCTTGATGTTAATATAGGGGTCCCGCAAGGTTCTGTCATTGGCCCTGTTCTTTTTCTACTGTATCTGAATGATATTGACACTGTCGGTGAGGGTGTTGAGCTCACGGCCTTTGCGGATGATGTCTCTTTATTGCTCTCAAATAAGCATTCTGATAATTTGGAAGAATCAGCTAATGATGTACTTGCTAATCTTAGCACATGGTTTCGGTGACAACTCTATGTACCTAAACGTTGACAAGACACAGTTTATCAGGTTCCGCAACTTTCAAAAACCAAGTGAAAAATATCAATTTAAACATCAATAACCGTATGCTTAACCAGGTTAAGACTACAAAATTTCTTGGTATTCATATTGATGAATGTTTGAACTGGAAAGCTCACTGTGAGTATGTAATATCAAAACTAAATACATCTTATTATCTTTTTTTTGAATCTAAGGTCTCTGTTATGTTACTGATCAATTACTGATGTTATATTATGCTCATGTAAGAGTCTCACCTACGCTATGGTCTGGTCTTTTGGGGTGTCTCAACACTTAGTAACAATGTTTTTATCAAGCAGAAAAAGAATAATTCGGTGTATTGCAAAATGCTCCTATGTTGCCAGAGTTGTAGAGATCTGTTTAAGAAATATAATATTTTACCTCTTCCCTGTCTGTTTGTCTATGAAATGTCATTGTTTATATACATTAATAGAGATGTTCTTACCAAGAATAAAGACTTTCACAATTTTAATACAAGATATAAAAAATAATCTATGTGTCCAATATTCCAGGGGCAAAATAGCCTATAATTCTCCTAATAGACTTGGAGCCAAAATTTATAATGCGCTCCCTGATTACATTAAAGGCTGTGATAAGGTTACGGCATTTTAAAGCCTTATTAAAGGCATTCTTATTGGCAAATTGTTTCTACAGTCTTGACGACTATTTTAATTTTTAATTTTTATTGTGAAAGATCTTATTCTTTTTTAGTTATTCTTTTAGTTAATGTTTTTATTCCTTTTAGTTAATGTTTTTATTCTCTTTAGTTAGTGTTTTTATTTTTAAGTTAGTTTTAAGTAATTGACTATTCCCTTACAATTTGTATTGTCTAAATGGGAAAAATAAAGGATTGAATTTGAATTTGAATTTGATTAGATTCAACGAGATTGGGTTCAGATTGTCACCTTTATTTTTTTGTTGGGTTTTTAGGTGTTTGCGTAACTTGTAAAATGATTAAGAGGATTATGGTTTGGATTTGTTTAATAATAGTATACGCAATTAAATCTTCTGAATGTACCGAAATGTCTTTTTTTAGGGCCATGGGCGGTAAATCTGGCATTATCAGTTGGTATTTTTCCCGTACGTGCTCAAGCTATTGCAAAGCTTTTGCTAGAGAAACTAAGGCCTCTGCTAGTTTACATCTGGGCCAAAATTATGGCCGTAGATAACGTAAGTAAATGAAATATGCTAAATATATCATCAAGAATCTATTTACCCTAATAGATTTGTAATTTCCAGACTTGTCAATCCGATTTGGTGCGCGAGCAAGGTCACAAATATTTTTTTATCCATTTTGCAAGATCCGTCGATGCCGGTGAGTAAAATTGAGTTCTGGTTACTATTTTAATAATTGGTGTTTTTTCATTAATTAGACAATAATTTCTTTTGTGGTAATAAAGCCGCCAATAACTCTTTCACTAGGCAAATAAAAATAATATTTTTGTTTCTATAAATTAGTCATATTATGTTAGCAAAACAGTTTTAATTAAGCAGGTAATCCAGAAACGATATCTAGCTTTCTGGATTAAACCTTTTGTTTAGTTTGAGTAACAAAAAACTGGATTTAATGTGCAAAAAAAAAATGTCAATATTTCCTGTCGCATATTCTTGGAAATCAAAGCCAATATTTTAGACAAGAAGACTGCTCTGTTTCTGGCGAGATCATAATGTTCCCAAATGATTCATTTAATAGAAAGATTTACGGAATCATCCAGAAGATATAGCAAAATATTTGGATGGTGTTCCAAAAGGCAAGACAGCTTCGTGGAGAAACGTAAACTACAACTAAAGAAAAATATGGTCAAAATAGTAAAGTGCGTCTTTACTATTTTGTAGCGATTAATATTGGGAGTTAGATTAAAAGATAAAATGAAAGACAACACTCAAAAAACGTAGGTTAAAAACGAAAATAGATCATAAGACTAGACAAAAACTGTTGTGGAAAACCACAATACAACAATGGAGACCATGGAATGAAAGAAGTGGATGACCCAGATGAGATGGGGAGACGATATAAGACAGATAAAGCATGGAAAGTCACACAGATAAACATGGATAAAATATCAAAAGCACAAAGATCGACGGAAAGACAAATGTTACTTGTAAAACTGATATATAGAAGGAGAATCTAGTGAATAAGAAATAAATCAAAGGTATGAGATGGTAAAAAGGAAGTAGCAAAAATTAAAATGGAAATTCGCCGTGCACAATATCAGACAAAAAGACGAAAACAATTTATTCTAAACTGTGGAAAATAAAAAAAAAAGTGGAGGAAGATCCCAAATGAGAACGCTACAACAATATAAAGAGAAGAGTGGAAAGGACAGGGAGGTCCAGGGCTGAACCAAAGAAGGTTAAATAGATAGACTTCAAGGTTTGCATCAACGCATACAAATCAGCAAAAATAGTTTTTTCCTATAAGACGAGCAATACCCCAAAATGATGTTTATTAATTCTCTAAAAGATGGTTGGAATACTTAAACTTTGTCTTTAAGAAAACCGAAACAAAGTTTTGCGTAAAACTTATTTATATAAATTTATTTTTTAGTCCGAATCGCGTACACAGGCGACTTTTGTGCTGTCTTGTCTGGTGAGCAATTACAGGGATGGTCAAGAAGCTGCTTTGCAGGGATCGTTGGTTAGTGTGTGCCTCGAACAGTTAGGTATGATACATATTTATATATATTTTTTAATTCGTATCATTTTATAGCTTTATTAATAGGGTATTAGTCATAATAACTATTTATATTAAACGAGAATACTGCAGATGCATTTTTACTGCTACTAGTGAATTTATAGCAATATTAAAAAATCCCATATGATGACAAAAACAGAGGATATTTATAACTAGCTATCTGTAATGGAACAAACTAAACTACAAGAACTAGAACTGGACTGTACCGTCCAAAAATAATTTGGATTTTGAATCTTTGTTCCTTTTATCATCATATATTCCTTAATCGCTAAAATAATGATATCAAATTTTAATATAATTTACCTTAATCTACCCTTAATCGACCCACATAAACATATTTGAGCTAAGAGTTTTTTGTTTTTTTTAGAATAGCGATTTGTTTAGAAGTCTGCATTCTCGCGGTGGTAGTTTCGTCCTAACCTTGACTTTGAGCGATCATATCTTTCTTAATCGCTAAGATATTTATATCAAATTTTAGAATGTTTTACCTTAATCTACCCTTAATTGACCCATATAAACGGATTTGAGTTAAGAGTTTTAGTTCTTTTAGAATAGCGATTTGTTTAGATGTCTGCATTCTCGCGCTGGTAGTTTCATCCTAATCTTGACTTTGAGCGATCATATCTTTCTTAATCGCTAAGATATTTATATTAAATTTTTAGAATGTTTTACCTTAATCTACCCTTAATTGACCCATATAAACGGATTTGAGTTAAGAGTTTTAGTTCTTTTAGAATAGCGATTTGTTTAGATGTCTGCATTCTCGCGCTGGTAGTTTCATCCTAATCTTGACTTTGAGCGATCATATCTTTCTTAATCGCTAAGATATTTATATTAAATTTTAGAATGTTTTACCTTAATATACCCTTAATTGACCCATATAAACGGATTTGAGTTAAGAGTTTTAGTTCTTTTAGAATAGCGATTTGTTTAGATGTCTGCATTCTCGCGCTGGTAGTTTCA
>NW_028230856.1:0-26624 GCF_043228905.1 Azolla caroliniana | reverse complement strand
ACATCTGGTTTCATATTAAACAAGCAGAGCAATATCAAGTGTCTTCGACAGTCGATGTATGGTTCAAGGCCTTGGCAAACATAAGGTTGTGGGTGGGTCCGAGAGGGTAGCCTACTCGTAAGCTCTTGATGAAACGGACATCTGGTTCCATATGTGTAACAAGCGAAATCATTCGTGTAGATAATGCGATAGTGAGGCCCCTGCGTGGCAAGGAAAGTTTGGTTTCATACACGAGACCCCGAAACGTGGGCATTGTGGGCATTGGGTAGATAGAGATGGGGCATATACATACTACTAGTACTACAACAGCAACAACATTATGAATAGGCACCACAATGCTTACAGATTAGGCAAAGCCCCAAAAATGTGGTGGATGATTTACAGAAGGCCTTGGATATCATTTGGATAAAATAAATCTTTGGGCTCCAACCTTTTAAAGAATCAAGCAAGCAGACACCAACCCATCCATCCATCCATCCATCCATCCATCATCCAAGCAAGCTATGGCAGAGCGCTTGGCAAGGATCAATGCCCATTTGCAGCCTTCTGCCTATGTAAGCCATTGATTCTTTCTTTCTTTCTTTCTTTCTTTTTCATGCAACTGTTTTGTTACAGTTCTCATCATTCTCATGTAGCTAGCTAGCTAGCCGTCTTTGTATAGCTTTTACAAGAAAGATAGAATGGTTTGTGAAAAGAAAAAAGGGATGCTGATTGTAAACAGCTATGGTTTTTTCAGAGCGCATATCATTAAAGATCTATAGACGGATTGGGAGACCCCATCACAAGATATCTAATCATGTTTCTTTTCAATCATAACAGTTCATATTGATATGTTGTGGGTTTCGTTGCAATCAAACAATCGTTCATGGGATTCTTTCTTCAATCAGAGAGCCCGTCATTATGTATCTAATCATGGTCTGCATATGCAAACATTGCATCCCAACAATAGAAACCTCTATTGTTTCTTTGCAATTAGAACTCCTATCATTCTATATCTAATCCTGGGTTGTACATACCAAGGTTCACATTCGTATGTTCTGAACTCCATTGAATATCCAGTATAGCAACTTTGGGTATATTTAATATTGATAAACGTAGAATTGGGTATATCTAATAGAATTTGATGTTGAAATTATCTTCCCCAGAGGTCAGATATGATCTATGGAACCAAAATCTCACATTTTCACTTATTTGTATGTGGAATTTATAAGCAACTCCCAATACACAAGAATTTTATTAATGAATGTTGCAATCGAAAGTGCACATTGTGACTGAAAGAGAAACTGTGTAGGGATAGATAAGAGTTGAAATGTGGGGGAAGCAAGCTTGAATATGATGAAAAGTGAAGCATTATGGTATAGTGTGATACTCAGTCTCACAAACTTGTTTCGGCCAAATATGTACTGTTTATGAGTCTCATTTCTGTGCCCTCATGCCCCCATCCACATCAAAGCGATTATGAGCTAAGCTGTACAGAAGTGGCGGTGCAAACTACACACACAAGGCGGACGGACTCTATTTAGCATGTGCGAATGAGTGCGGTTTTCCCATTTGGAGAAGAGAGAGAAATCAATTAGAATCTGTTACATGGATGAGAGGAAGAGAGAGATTGAACAAATCAATAAATGGTTATGCAGGAAGGTGGAACATCTATGAATATGGAAACTTGCAGGGCCAAAGGTGCTGCCCCAGGATTCAAAGTTGCATTACTGGGAGCTTCTGGTGGCATAGGGCAACCTTTGGCACTTCTCCTCAAGATGAACCCATTTATTTCGGTTCTCCATCTCTATGATGTTGTTAACACCCCTGGTGTGACGGCCGACCTCAGCCACACCGACACAAGTGCTGTGGTAAGTGTTTAATATGTGATGCATCAATAAACAAAAGGGTAATTAATGACAGTATTGGAATATAAATTGCTAACCTGCTAGATATATGCCTGATTCCATCCTCCAATATATGCACAAATAGTATGTGTTTTATGATGAGTCTATCCACGTATAGATAATGACTTAGGTAGACATAGGGTTTTGCTTATATGATTGTTTGATTCGTGTTCTAGTTATTTTCTCAAAGTGCCTTAGGGATCCAAGGGGTAATATAAGGTGGGATTAGCATGCTAGATCTACATCTTAATATATGTTTTTATTTTGGATAACAGTCCCGTGAAGATTTAAAAATTGTGAAAATGAACATAGAAAATTTTGGTAAGTTCGTCATAAAAAAATTGGTTAAAAAGGAACGTTTGCCTTATTTCCTTAGAAAAGAAAGAAAATTGATTTGTTAGATTCTCTTAAAATCCTTAATACCCATGACGGTCCAATTTCTAGAAGTTTAGTACCGGTAGAGAGAATGAATCTGCTAAATGTATTTTAACATTAAAACAATGCTTGAATAGATTTCACACATTTAACATGAACGTATTAATTGTTGTTGGGCTGGGCTCTTGTAGGATGGTGTGATTCCATGTTAAAACTTAAACATGGTTTCAATAGATTTTTGAATGTTTATAACATAAAACTTGGGCTCTCACAGGAATATGTGATTTCCTATTCAAAGACATGTATTATAGTAGATGTAGAGAGAATAAATCTGACAAAACTTATTAAAACATGAAAAACATGGGTTTTATGTGACTGTGCCTTCCATATTCATAGTTAAAACATATGGATTCGTGCTGTCTAAATTAGCTTTTGTTTCTATTAAAGGTTCGTGGATTTGTTGGAAAAGACCAGCTTGAAGCTTCATTGGAAGGCATGGAGCTAGTGATCATCCCAGCCGGGGTTCCCCGAAAGCCAGGCATGACCCGAGATGACCTATTTAATATAAATGCGGGGATCGTCCGTACACTTTGTGAGGGAATTGCCAAAAGCTGCCCCAAAGCTATTGTCCACATCATTAGCAACCCTGTCAATTCTACTGTACCCATTGCGGCAGAAGTATTCAAAAAAGCAGGAATTTATGATCCAAAGCGTCTTATGGGGGTTACAACTCTAGATGTCGTCCGAGCCAACACCTTTGTGGTAAAACATGGTTCATTAAAACAAGTTTATGGTAGCTATATATAGAGATTCCTATGCTTATCTAACAAAACTAAAAAAGAAGAGGTAGTTCTTTTATAGAGAAAGGAATGAGATGCTACATGTCGAGAATTCTGTCTATAGCTCACAGATTTCTAATCAACATCTCTTTCATGTTTATATCTTTCGATTGCTTAATTTTACCATCACGTAATTGAGTTTGTGCTCTTTAAAAACTATAGGCAGAAGTGCTCGGAGTAGATCCAAAGTCAGTGAATGTGCCAGTAGTTGGAGGCCATGCAGGAATTACCATTTTGCCCTTACTTTCTCAGGTTCTTTCGAGCAAATCTGTTGTTTGTTTTGTAATAAATAGTGATATTTATTTTTCATCCAAGTGAAACTTTATGCACGTTTGCAGGTTACACCTCATTCTTCATTTTCCAAAGATGAGGTAGAATATTTAACAAACAGGATTCAAAATGGAGGAACAGAGGTGGTAGAGGTGAGATCCTCAGTATTGGGTTTGATGTATAGGTGCTTTGTGTCATGAAGTAAATAAATGTAAATATAGGTTTATGTATAAATCTAGATGCATAAATATAATATATATCCTGTATGTATTTCTCTCTGAATGGGCAAGGAAAATTTAGTGGGTAGGACATGTTCTCACAACTTGTTGTTTAGATGGCAAAGAACTGGAATCACTATGTCCAACAAATTTAAAATCTTAAAAAAAGGAGACTTCAAATGTATTTAATGATGTTGGTTGATTACTTTGTCAAAATCCTTAAACTCTTTAGAAACTTGGATTTTAAACTTTTCTTCTGAATTCTCTTAAAGTATTGTACTGACTCAATGATCTGCAGGCAAAAGCAGGTGCAGGCTCGGCAACATTATCAATGGTACTATATTTGGTCAAAGTCTTACTGTGAGATTTTATAGAATTCTAAGACATCCTCAAGTGTTAAAAGAATTCTAAAACTGTGTGAAGCATCATAGGATGAGAGTTCAAATTCCCCTCCCCATTAAGAGAAAGGACAAGGAGAAGAAATAAAGTCTAAATGATTGAATAATTTTGAATTTCTAGGCATATGCTTCTGCAAAGTTCGCTGATGTTACCCTCCGCGCGTTGCAAGGCCATTCAGGCATTATTGAATGTGCGTTTGTAGCATCACAGGTATGGATATAGAAATAAAATTTCAAATTTGAAGGGTGTTAATGAATGAATGACCATCTTTTGTGACCTCATTGGACATTCCTCTCATAGGTGACCGAATTGCCTTATTTCGCCACAAAGGTTGTGTTAGGCAGGAATGGTGTGGAGGAAGTTTTACCACTAGGCCCTTTGAATGACTATGAGAGGTCAGATTTTTCTTCACATATATGAAATGATGTTTGTGCTTTACATTTCATAATTCAAGTAATTTGATCGATTTTTGATTGTATGAATCAATGTTGTTCCTTCTTTCAGGAATGGCTTAGCAAATCTCAAAGGAGAGCTAAAAGCTAGCATCGAGAAAGGAATCGCGTTTGTATTAGGAAAGAAATAACTTGTTGAAATCTTGCGAGAGAAAAATGCAATTAATGGAAGAAGATAGTCATGGAGCCTGACTATAAGCCTTCTCCTTGTACTTTTGGGAAGAATGTTGTCTTTTGCCTTGTCTATATGATGGAGAATAATCCAGTTTCATTGTATTGTTGACTTGAAATAATGCATTAATTATATTAACTTTATGTGGGCTTCATTGCAAGTGTGGCGTCATATTTTGCAAAGATTGGCTAGACCTAGACTGGGGATTAATTAGACATGGTGTCAATCACACGCTACGTATTGAGATGTGCATTTTCACGTATCATAAAAGGTGCTAAGTTAATGAAGTTCATATTCTGGATACACAACCACTGCTCCTTCCTTAGTGTGTCCACTACCATCTCCATACAATCAAACTCGAGACCTTGAAATATTTTGTGGTAACTCTTATGTTTCAACAAGGACTGCTCCTCAATCTATATATTCTATTACTTGCCATCATGATGGCAACCATATAGGAAAAGCAACATCTTGCTTTCATGGATTTGGATAATGAGAAACACATTTTTCTTCTTCAATGGCTGGCTTTTTGCGTTTGTTGGGTGGGGTGAAGAATACATCGTGCACTGAATGTAACCAATCATATGATTTTGTATTCAAAGAGGAGAGAATTATAACTTGGATGGTATTCCTCGAGGGAAAGCTGGTGCTTTGCACATAATTACAGATTTGTCACAGTTATACCCTTCATAAAAGCTTGAAGAGTTTCATTTGCAAATTAACATCAAGCCTGATCACACGGCAAATGACAACAATTGTTCAGAATGTTTTGCATTTTCTGTAAAAAATAATCGAAAATTTCACACAAGATATACAATATTGTTGTAGTTCATTTTGGTAAAAATTTAGAAAACTGACCAAAAATGAAAAATCTCAACCATCACAAATTGAATTTAACAGTAATAACACGACTAACATTAAATTTAACAGTGCCATTGATGAAAACGAATGGCACCATGAAAAACAATGGTTGAACTTGGTTTTAAATGATATTATCTGTATTATAAAATGGAGCATTTTGAGCTTGGTAAATGCTCCACAATGAGTGTGAAGCATCTGTGACATGAATAAGCAAAAATGCTAAATGTAATACATGTTGGACTTTGTGTACACTCTTAAGAGTCCATCAATTACAGCCTCTTTACAATTATGCTTCACCCAACCCAAAACTGCCTTGTGAGCTTAGAAATCCTGAAGCTTCTGAAACTGATCCAATGTTGACATTCAATCTTGAGAAAGACTATACAATTACAAGATGCATCAAGTAGCATCGGAAATGGCCTATGGGAAAGAAAATTTTGACAACCTTTCACATTTTCATGTGCACACTACGGTTCTGAACCTTTTGAAATCTCCGTACCCGTACTCCATTTCGAAATAGTGTACCTGTCGTAACCATGACCACACTAATGCATACAAACATCAAACACATTGCTTTGCGGGATCCAAACCATGATGGATGCCAACCATCATCTATGATTTCTGTAACTGAAATTTCTTCTTCAATAGTTTTTGATATTTGTGGCTGAAGAACCATGGGAGAGTGCATAACCTGAAAAGATATTTATATTAGGCAATAAATATCACCAATCATGAGGAAGCACAAACATATTTAGCAACACAATATATTATATATTAGAGGGGAATATTGATAACCTTTTTAACTCTCGACCTTAATGGGAAGTACTTGGAGAAAATGCTTTGAGCATAATTGTAGAGCTCCATGTCAAGATTGTTCATCTCTGTAATGGCTTCAAGAGTCTCTTTCGCAACTTGATGTCGGGCCTAGTAATGTTGCAAAGAAGACATTACTATTTCTTTTGCTTTTGTCTGTTCTCATTTTTTTCTGCTTTTAGAAATGTAACATCGTAATGTTCATGCTTAAACTTTGTGAATGAATGGCAAACAGACAATTTGTGTGCATGTGCGTGTGCATGCACAGATGAGCATGTGTATGTACGCATGCATATATAATATATAGATGTATGTACCTCGCTTGAAAAGTTTATTGGTAGAACACTTTTCAGGGAGAGGATGCGTCGTTGGATTTGTGTTTTCCTGAGACGGCCAGCACAACTCTCATATTTCTCTATCAGTCCATATACTGTGAGCTGCCAGCACAGAATGATCATCATCACTAGTGGAGTTTGAAATATGACTATATACTTATTCTGCTAATGAAGGGAATCACTAACATTTGTCTTAGGAGTTTCATTCGCTGCATGTGTTGCATTCTCAAGATGTATATTATGAACCTGTAAAGGTATTATACGTGATATATACATATGTTAGGAACATTTTGTGAGGCGTGTGAAAAGCTTCATCCTGGCTGGTTAAAAAGCAAGTACCTCTGTATTTGATGAGTCCTTGATCTGCCCAGGTTGTTCTGATGAATCATCTGCAAGAGGTAACACTCAAGCTTTTAGAAGTGAGTGACTAGGTTTGACTGTAAGGATTTCTCTAATAAATATGTTTAAATTTTGACAGGAAAAGCTTCAGCTAATAATTTCAAATGTACGTCCAAATTTAAAAGTCACATCTCGTCTATTATAAATGATGCCAGTCAAGTCAGTACATGTAAATCTAGACGTCCGATCTCAATGTCTAGTAAACTAATCCTAGTCCAAATATCTGGACACAGCACTCTGAATTACGAAATGTTTAGATTCTGGGTTGCACTGTTGACACAATGACTTCACCGTTCATTACGTGCATGCTTCAATTCAAAGCAACAAAACTTTGGATAATATGAGCAAAACTCAATTGGCACTGAAATCTCTCACATTATATATCACCTTCGGATGGAATTATTGCAGATGCATTCCCATGTTGACCCAATGGAAGCATTTGTCCTCCAACAACATGAGCAAAAAGTTTTGCAGCATCTCCATGTTTGTCTGTTAGTCCAACGAATATCATTTGATCCATTCGACTCTGTAACGCCAAAAGAAAATATTAGCTGAATAAAAACAAAGATATTTTACTTAAAACTTCACCCAACTACAAGAAACAACATAAGTGAAAATGTTGATAGGATCACCTTTGCAACATCTAGAACGTGATAACTGAGGTCTGGGTACTCAATTGCACACTTTCGGACATTTTTTGCTTCTCTTATATAGGAATTGTTAGTGAGCCCAGCAACCTAAAACGGAAAGAATACATGCACTGCTCTTAAACATTCTCAACATATACAACCTACTAAGAATATATATTCACAGAAGTTAGCGTAAAATGTGTAAAACTGTTAGCTGGGGTATATGGATGTGACCAGTCATTGGAAGTTAATTAAACTTGCCATTGGACTGAAGCACAGACATTCATGTGCTTATGCAAGATCGATACAAAGATGTGTCATCCAGTCATCAGAGTGGACATTCGATCATTCCTTGTGTTCTTAAAATAATCTGCTAAGTAAACCATTGATATAAGCTAATGCACCAAATATGCAGAAAACATCACTTGGAATTACCATTTTAGTCAGACATGACCATTATTCTCAGTGTCTGGTATCAAATAGATCATATTGAACCTTACAAAAAAACATTCAACACCAAATACACAGAAGCATGACATGGAATTAGGTTCAAATATGCAGAAAACATCACTATGCATTATATAAGCTAATGCACCAAATATGCAGAAAACATCACTTGGAATTACCATTTTAGTCAGACATGACCATTATTGTCAGTATCAGGTATCAAATAGATCATATTGAACCTTACAAAAAAAACATTCAACACCAAATACACAGAAGCATGACATGGAGTTACCATTTTAGTCAGGCATGATTGTCACTCTCAGGTAGCAAATAGATCATATTGGACCTTACGACATTTTTAAATTATTACAACACCAAGGTAGAGTCACCTAGTTGGCTGTGGCTTATAGGTGGTGACTATTCTAAAGCGGGGGCAAGCGGCCAACATCAATGAGCACATGTTATACCATAAATTACCTGGAATGTTGCACCATTGTGTAGTATGTCGATGACTATAGGTTGATAAATAAACTCATGCAATGGCATCACATAAGAACTTGCATTATAGTTAGAGAATTCTTCCGAATACAATTGAACATCTTCAAACTCCCTCCTCTTCTCCTAAAAATCATAATCAAGCATCCCAGGACCAGTCATTAAAGCTTATATTGTATATTATACATAAATTTAAGGGAAAAACTCCAGGATACCTCAGTTTTTCTTAATTTTTTCAAATGCCAGACAGTTTTGATTAATGCCCCTTGGTTAACCCCCAAAAGAGCAATTACATGAGCTATTTGAGCAATAACATGGCCAATCATCCCCTTTTTATCAGCAATGTGTTATTTTTGGAAGTACATGATCAATTCATTCACTGTTCTCTCTTTAGGGGGTTAATCAAGGGTTTTCATGTCAGTAATGATAACTCTCGGGCATTTAAGGCAATAAAGAAAAACTGGTTATTTTGGGGTTTTCTTCTGTTTTTAAATGATGTGAACTTACACGTGCAAAAATATCTTCTCTCATCCAGGGAACTAGAAGACTCCATGGCCATATATTTAAAGTACTTGCTCCATTGGTCTTCGTGGCTAAAGGCTTTCGTTTATTTCGGGACAAGAAGCGTGAAGCTACCTCGACAGAGAACTCATATGCACTGAAGATGCGGTCTACAGGATGGCGCATGTTGGTTACTACCGATGTTGAATCAGCTGGTAGTTTAGAAAGGATACTATAATCATCATGTGTTACAAGTAATCTGCAGTGCTTGCTACCATAATTCACAATGATACAATGTCAGGCTTTCACTCGAAGACATAACCAGCTTAAATATAATGGAAATGGTAACTTACAATGATTCTATTTAAATTTAAGAGCACTTAACATATCAAATCCAGTTACACTTAAAATAAATGTGAAACAGATTAGGGTTGATCAACTTGTGTAACGCCACCAAAGAAATTCAACAAAAGAGCTGTGATAAGATATTATTCCTCTACAAATAACTACTCAGACAGGGCCCTGGAACATCCAGAGGGCTTGAAAATACCCATTATACCAACAATTTGGCCAGATTTTAAACACTTGAGAAATCTAGATTGTTCTTAAACAAGGTAGTTGACACCCTGTTGGAATCAAAGACCGGCACCCTCTGCGGCATTTCTTTATTCATAATTGATAGCAGAGGATATAATAAGGTAGGGCACAAAGTGTAAAAACAAAGCCATCAGTTAAAGCCTATTTCAACAATGAAAACCCAAGAAGACTATCTTGACGGTACACTCCACTGAGCTCAGTGGAAAAGAAAGCAAATACGCCATGAGACATCTAGAATTTAGCACTCTAAAATAAGCTGCCATTAGCTCTAATGCTGAACTCTCGTTCTACATAAAAAAAAGTGTTTTGTTGAATAAGGTCTTGATCATGCTGCCAACTATCACCTTCTTCAAAAACAACATATTCACCCACTCACTTATCTACTCTCTTATAACTTTTAAGTGCTTTTATCGAGGGCCTAACATAGAGTGACTTTAAAGGACACAATTTGACAATTAGATACACACGTCCACACACATCTGAACCTAATGCTAACTGGATGGCCACATGCCAATCTAAACGCTTTGGCTGCTTCAGTCCAGGGACATTCCAGTTGGGCATTTCACACAGGCCATGCAACGTTGTCTTGCTCGTTTTTAAAAGTTCATGGCCACATCAACAGACAAGAAAAATGTTTGTGTAATCAGCTTTATAAACACCGTGAAGAAACCTTAAAAGGGGGAAAATCGCATAGAATAAAATAAATAAACACGCACATCAGAACCCAATGCTAACATCTCTATGACATGCATCTGCAAATTTGTGAATGGTGACACTGAATCGGAGGTTTCTAAATTTTATTGAGAGGGGAAACAGTTGTTCCCAATCAGCAAGAGAAAGAATTGTTTTTTTCGTTACTTCAGCATATGGGGAATTAAATTCACAAAATATATCCATGCATCACAACACAGCGACAGTGGTGACGTATATTCAAGGGATGAAATTGTTTTGTACATCCCCAGATATGAATATAGAGATAAATATCTGTTTTGGACGAGTGATCAGCCCTAATCTTGATCTTAAATGGATTAATTAATGTTCTAGCAGATTCCTAAACATTATAAAGCGATGACATATCAGACTACACTGGAAGCAAGCTAGAGCAGGATCTGAGACCCTATACTTGATCAATGGCTGAGTCTCAAAATAATGCAAAAAGACTTCTAAGTAGAAAATATAAAAGAAATACAAGTATCTTGGAATAGATTATGTGTTTTAGAGCTTATTATTCTTAATATGCAATTTCTCAAAGGCATCTTCAACTTTGCAAATAGGAAAAGAAAACTGAATTTCACCTTGAATTGAATCGGAATTTGTCATATGATCGGTCACAATGCTCTTCAGGGCGGTACAAATGACGCAATAAGCTGTAGATAGAAGGAGACAGACATTAATGATATACAAGAATGCAGTGGTTAGTGATTAAAAATATAGGTTTTGCAGTAATTGTGTTCTTTATATCTCTAAATGTGGCCAAATACCCTTGGCCAACCCCATCTCCAGTAATTTTATGGTAAATCATCCCCTTCTTTCTTGATTAGATATGTTATTTGAGCAATCATATGGTGAAGCCGTCCCGTCCCCTTCTCCTCTCTTTCGGGGGGTTGACCAGGGGTACTTTTAAAGTAACAAAAACTTTGGGGCATTTCGGTAAATAAGACAAACTCGATGGTATTTCGGAGTTTCCTCATTTTCTTACCATTGATGATATGTCCGTCCACCTGTGCGAGGAACATGTAGAAAATAAAGAAGTTCTTTAAGAACCTTGTTATGGTTTTCAGGTAGCTCTTCCATCTCATGCAATGCTTCCTCAGCCCAGGCCTTCACAAGAAGGCTGCATTTTTCGTATTCTTTACCATGAACAATCACAATTACAACTGAGAAGAATCCATTTCAATTAAATTAGAACATAATATAAAGGAACAAAAAAAATAAAATCAATGTGTTTCAAATCTAGTCACTTCAATTAATCAGACAACAACAGAAAAAGACCATTTTTACTCCGTATTTTTCAAATCTAAACAACACAAGGATGAGGATAAGCCATTTCGGTTGAGCAGAAAACAACAGAAAGAGGCCAATGTTTCTGCTGTATTGTGATCTAAGCAACAGATAAAATGATTGCTTTGCTGCGTAGAGATCTATAACTATTTCAGTTTATGAGAAAATAGAAACCGACAGAAATTTTAGATTTTTCCCTTCAATCATAGAACCACGGAAAGTGCTATTTCCATTCATCAGGAGAGTACACAAGAATAGGAAATAACACAGAGTGAATATGTATCTCTTTTTTGTTGCACTACGATATATAAGCAAAAGAAGACCGAGGAGAACAATTTCAGTTGATCAGAGAAGAGCAGAAAGAGATTTGGATTTTTCCATTATTTGAATTGATTCGAAAACAGCAGAACTAAAAGAAATTTTGCCACCGGTTCAGTTAACCAGAAAGCAACAGAAAGGGAACACTATTTATTTTCTGGTTTGCTTATCTATATAATCAACAAAGGAGGAGAAGAATCTATTTCAGTGAATCAGAGGAAACTAGAAAGCTGCCTTCGTTTCCTTCTGTGTCAGTTACTTAGAAAAATTAAAGAAACAGGAACTTGAGTAGGCTCATCGGAAAACGGCAGAAAGGTAAACACGGTTGTAGCTATGTTCAGTCAATTAATGAGACAGAAGACATGGTTCTCTCTCCATTTGCGATACGAAACGGGAGCAGAATGCGGGAAGGGAAGGGAAGGAGAATCACCTGAAGAAATAGCGAAGAAGAAGAAGAAGAAGACGGCAGGGAGCAGCGACGATTTCATTCTCGAAATCCTTGCGCTTTGAATCTGTGCGTGCGAAGAGTTGAGAGAGAGAGAGAGAGAGAGAGAGAAGGGATCGATGGATCGATCAGGAATCTGTGCAGGAGGAGAGTCGGAGAAGGCTCTGATCGTTGGTTCTGAGAGAATCCATCATCGATGATGGGAGAGGAAGGGAGGAGGGAGAATCCATGGCAGCTGCTTGCTGCGTTTTTTGCTTTTTTTGCGTTTTGCTTTTTGCTTTTCTTCTTCTTCTTCTTCTTCTTCTTCTTCCTCCTCGATACCTTTGAAATCTCTGAACAAACTCAGACACAGAAAGAGAGAGTCTCTCATTTATTATTCTCTCTGTTTTTTGCGTTTTCGTGGCTTCTATTCCAAGTATTTGCAAAAGTAGCCCCTTCGTTTTCTCTCTCTCTCTTTTCTTCTTCTTCTTCTTCTTCTTCTTCTTCTTCTTCTTCTTCTTCTTATGGCTCTCTTTATTGATTCAAACACAACTACACAACAATCAATCACATTGGCAAGTCTGTAACAAAAATCGAGCTCTCATCGTGTGTGTATTGTGTGTGTGTGGACTGTATGTATGTACACCAGACGACCTCGCCAAAAAACGCAGCCCTGCATGCGAACATATGAGACATTGCTTGATTGTTCCGCTTGACCGCCAATGGTCTATATAAATAGAGTGTGTTGCCCTTGCACTGATAACAAAAATCAAACTCTCATCCATCATGTGTGCGTGCGTGTGCGTGTGTCGTGAACTGCATGTATACCAGAACTCGCCAAAAGAGGCAGTTTGTACATGTGAACATACGAGACATTGCTTGATTGTTCAACAACTTGACTGTCAAAGTTCTATATAAATAGAGCGTGTTGCCTTTGCACTGTGTACGCCAAATACTCTTTGGTTACCTAAATGTGCTCAATGTATGCCAATACTCTTTCATTACAAGAACGTGTTAACTTGTCACGGATGTTATTTATTTCTTGATTTCAGTTCTACATGATAGCACACGTAGATTCTAATTACTATATTGCATTCATATTTATTTGCAATGATACTACGTTACAATGTTGTTTCAACCTTATACCACTCAACCATTACAAGTCTGCACCACTTATGTCCTTACTAATTGTAATGATGGTTTTGAGTTAATGTTCCATCGGTTAGGTTAAGGTGGTAAATAACATCATGTTGAGTTCTTTCAACCTTACTACCACACGATTATTACATGTTGTACAAGAACATCCTTGCTTATTGTAACAACGTGCTCGGTTAGGTTAAGGTGAACAATAATGTGGTGAACTTGAATAATCAAAGACAATAATAAGAAAGTTGGGCCATGCCACTTGAGTTATTGTATTGAAATAATCAATAATAGCAATGTACCTCCCACAATGAAAAATGGTTATTTAAAAATTTACCTTCGTTCTAGTAATGCTAATATAGTAAGCATGATATTCGACCACAACCAAAAAAAAGAGCATGTGCAAAAAGAATATGGCATTCACGAAGAGTATGACCTCTGTAGTGCGTATGATAACATTGATGGCTCATTCTCTATAAAAATTTAGGTCATTATAATATGTACTAC
Organism: Azolla caroliniana; assembly: GCF_043228905.1. NCBI lineage: Eukaryota > Viridiplantae > Streptophyta > Polypodiopsida > Salviniales > Salviniaceae > Azolla > Azolla caroliniana. The sequence continues at coordinate 12,543 of NW_028230856.1, read as the reverse complement.
TTAATTGGATAAAGTTGCTACCTTCATTAATTGAAGGACTCGTAAGGGGTAGACATTTTTATGCAACTTTAATGTATAGAACAAAAGTGGCCTAGTTGCAACATAAAAGGGCATATTCTTGACTTCACTATGATAGATGATGTGATGTGTAAATTAATGTGTCTGAGAGAGAAAAGAGAGAGAGATTTTATAATTCTACTTGGAGGTCAAAGATGATATATGAGATCAACAAGTGAAACCTTTTCATGTAGTATCTATGAACTTGAGCAGTGACTCTCCATGTTCAAATTTTTTATGGATGAGCTGACAACTACGTGTCAATTCACCCACAGGCTAGACCCCTGCAAACCTTCATCGGCAATGCCACTCATATCCAAATTTCCTAGTTTAGGATCAAGGTGGTCCTAAACATTTCACACACACACACACACACACTTGGATTTTTGCAACAACGTAGAGGGTGATATATTTCTCTTTTATGTGCTTGTAAGATGGGCATCTACACACAAAATCTTTGCTTCCGATCTCTCCCTCACATAGTTTGCAACATCTTTGGACTTTGGATATGTTAACTCTATGTTGGCCTATTGCTTTGTGAGCACTGAGTGGCACATAGACTTTTGCATCCTTTCGCATATCTCGCTCTCCATATGAATCCATCCCATAAGAAGTTTGTAAAATGATCTTTCTAATAGGAAGCTACCTTTAGGGGGAGAGGTTCCCTTGTGTGATCCAAGTCTTTGGGTAAATAGTTGTTATAGCTCTTTGTTGCACTCCCTTGTTTTGTTTCTCATTTTTGAGAGGTCTACAAATAGAAAGGGTGGAAAGTTCTCGATGTTGAACCACTTTATTACCAATGAGTACAATGATCCTTTTATGTGTTCCATTGTCATCACTTGCTTCAATGCTTCAAATGCCTCATGTGAAATTCTTTGAGGTGGTATGACTTAAATTCGTTTGATCAAGTTCACTACATGAAATAAGACTTCTACCATCATGGAAGTGTTGTGAATCCAACATGGATTATTTCAGGTGTAGTAAATGTGTTGTTATATATAATATGTGACAACATCATGACTAGTGGACGATCTATTTGTGTTCATTGTAGGGGGAGCATGGAAACCCTTACAATCACACCATGCATGGGGCTAAGGGTGACCATAGTTTCAAAAAGCCATTCTTTGGTACAAGGCTCCTAGAAGTTTGCCTAAGCGCATTGTTGTCCTAGCAAGACTTGAGTTTCATATCCTTGAGTGAGTGGATCCTTGGTAGCTTGGGTCATACATAGAGGCATCCATTCACGTTTGTAAATGCAAATCCTAGAAATAGGAATATATCCTCTTTATAGGGTGAGGAATTAGGATAGCTTGTTTTTGAGTCCACACATGTGTGGAAGATCATGATTTCAATCTCTTCCTACATTTCTCATGAGCCCTTTTGCAACAATAAACCATCTAGGGCATTGAGATGATGTTGTAGAAGTGCACAAGATTCGTACACAATGATTATATCTCTTTCGATGCTTCAAACACTTAAATGCATTCATTTAGATGGCATGATTTGATTAAGTTGATAAGATTCACTATCTAAAATAATGCTTCTACCATCATTGGGGAAGTGACACATTCGTATACAGGTGTCCTTTCCTCAAGTAGGAAATTCCTATTTTGTAATTAAGATAGAATTATATGGAAATAACTTAATTATATGCAATAACTAATCAATCAATTACCACAAGGAACTAGAAGAAAAGTTTGGTAATTTATCTCACGGAAATATAAAAAATACTTTGTCACAATCGAAAAGGGAAGAGAAGAATATGAAAAAATTTGTTTTCTTACGATGTTGGTAATCGTATTTAACACACTAACTAATGATCAAATAAGTGCAGGATGCAACTCCATTAAGAGGCTTAGTGTAAGGCTTCTTCATCCTCACACTTTAGATCATAGACTTCTTCACATCAATCTCATAAGCCCACAAATAGTCAATGTTTTGCCAACATATATAAGTACTAATTTTATGGTAAGAACATATGACTCTATGAGCACAAATGTAGCACTAGCCTCATTAATACGTTTGCCATTCATGAACCATCAACTAAGTAATTAAATAGGTGACTTGCTTATCAAGAAACTAATTATGATATTTGAACATTGAAACTCTCTATTTCCATATCTAGAGCACTACAAGAGCCTAAAATAATTTTATCATAAGAACTCCAAAAACCTACTACACTCCCCCAAAACTCTACTCAAGTCCTTCACAAATAGTTCATGATTTAATCAATGCTACCATGGTTAATCCAACACCCAGAAACTCTACTCATGTCCCTCACCATTAATTAACTTTCAAATAATTCATGATTTAATCAATGCTACCACGGTTAATCCAACAATCTAGCACTCTAATCCTTCCATTAATTTCTCCTTAATTAACTTGTTCTATCCTAGTGCCTTTAATTATTCTTCTCTTTATGCCCTTACTTGTTAATCCAAATACTCTACCCCAACCACCAATAATCTCTTTTTAATCCCCTTTTTCACATTATTAGCACTAATAAATTTATATATTATATCACCATGTTCCTTATTCATGTCTTGAACAAATAAATATCAAAATCATATTAGTGAAAGTCACCCAAGTATGAAAAACCTTCAAATAGTTTCTATTATAAACTCTTGTTTGTGTGGTAATTAGTAATCAACATTGGTTTCGCACCTTGTTTAGCAATCTATAATTATATGCTTTAGTATATATATGCTTATGGTGGAAAAAGATGGAAGGTAGTAAACTTTTTACAAAAGTAAAAGGAGATGGGTATGCACTAACAATTCAATACAAAATTTATGTATAGAATTGACATCAATAACAAATTGCACGTTTTAGTATGATCATTTAAGTAGTGTTGCAACCTTTCAAAATTTTGAAAAATAAATCATAATAATAATCGCAAGTTGGAACTTTCATCATCAAAGTTCTCAAAGCAACAATGGACAATTGATTTGAGGCTTACGCATAAAGCATGCATGATCATGAATTATCTCTTGGTGCATCAATGACACTCCAATGATCACACTATTATGTTAAACACATTTACTTGTTAAATATAAAAAGACGAGATAGCCAATCTTACATTCACACTGAAAGTGCCACACAATCTAATACTCTTCATGAAGCATAAAATATACCATGTATTTATAGTCCATTACTGTTTAGCACCTCTAAATCATCAATAAGTACGCACCACTATTATGAAAATGAAAAGAGTATTGACCACACAACTTGTATCACTATATTTAAAAAATTATGTGTCATGTATACCTTTGGAGGCAAGATTTATTTACATAACAGGGTAGTCACTGGCATAGAATAGACGAATTGTAATCAGCTTAAGATCAAGCCCTTACATTCAATTTGTAGCATAGTGACTAAATTTACAAGGTTTATTCTCTTCTCGAACAAATTTAGCCATTCATGGTGGTTTCCAGAAAGAATGTTATGTAGAATTGGATTGAAATGATTGAAATCTATGGAGGATACAAGAAGAATGTTGCAACTTTTGTCATATCTGTTTCGGAGTTGTCAAAACAAACTCTGTATAAAGGTTCTTTAATGAAATTGCAACTGTCATAAGCAATGGGCCCATAATTGCTCCCTGGTATATATACAATAAACTCCCTTTTTTAGCACAATTAATGTAAATAGAAATCTCTATCTCTCTCTCTCTCTCTCCATTGTAATTACCTTACCCTAGTGGTAAGTTGTTGCACTACTACACTACATCTTGGGTTCAAAACTAACAGTCGGCAACGATTTGGTTTGAACCGAACCAAACTGCAGCTTAACAGTTTGAACGGTTCGGTTCGGTTCAGGTTCAGGTTTTTTTAAATGGGTTCGGTTCGGTTTCAACAGTTAGAAACCACGGTTTAAACAAATGGTTTATTATTATTTTTATTTATTTATTTATTTAAATTTTTAAAAACTGTTTTAAAACAATCTTTTCACTTTCAGGCCTTATTCTCACATTTTAGGAAAATCTTTAAAATTTTGAAAATTTAAAGATTTAGAATAATGAAATATTTTAAATTTAAAAAATTTAAAAATTGAATTTTGACCTAAGTTGAAAACCGAAACCAAACCACAAAACCGCAGTTTTAATGGTTTGAAAACATTTTAACGGTTCGGTTTAACAGTATCATGGTTTGGTTCACTCTCAAACCGAACTGAACTGTTGCCGATTGTTATTCAAAACCCAACTCTCTCTCTCTCTCTCTAGATACCAATTCTAAAGGTTAATTTCAACTGTTTAGGGCAGGATAAGTTGGAAATGAGTTATCCTAGGACCTGTAACACATGGGAATACGTGGGAGTTTGGGAGCCTAAGGAGTCAAGATATATAACGAAAACTACATATAGTGAGGATTATTACGGCATTTTGATCTAGATGTGATCGGTGAACAAAGATCTCTTCTCTTGGATCTATTCATCTCAAATAACATACAGTAATATTCGATCAAATGCAAAATTGACGGTATTTTATATTCATCTCTTGCGTTTCGCTCTGGGGTGCGGGTGGTCTGTACCCTTAAATCATTCTTTTCTTAATCTTAATATTCATTGGTTATTAGGATTTGATTCATAGTTTTGGCTCCCCTTGGACACCCCTGTTCATCAGTGGTCAGATATATGCATTATGAAATCAGCCAATATTACCGGGTCTTCCTCTAAATCAGTTATATGACTGGATTAAGACCCTACGATAGATCAGGGAAACTGAAAACACCTTGCACAACAATCACGGGAGTATGGTGGGCTCTTGCATGGCTACACTTCCAGGCAGAAACTCTAGAACGTCAACTCAATCAACGGCCTGAAAAACATGGCAACAGCTGTAGTACAACTACAAGTAGGTTCAAATACAACACTGTTGATCATCTCATTTGTTTACAGCTTGTACCAGAGGAGATTCTGCTTAAACGACAACCATTGTCCTATTCTTTCACACAACCACAGACAAAGTTATGGGGTTTGAATGGAAAAACTTGGAATACCTACATCCACGATGGTGGCTCAATTACACCAGCAAATAAAATGCAGGTTGAAGGCAAATGAAAGCTTTTCTAGAGATTTCATGAGCACCATAAAAGCTAAATGTGGCCAAGGGCAAAGTCAACAACCTGCTGGTAGGATACTATGAAGAGGCAATTGAAGTAGAAAATACCTTGGAATTGACACCCCTAGCCAACCCATTCCAAACATGTTTCTAACTAATTCAATTGGCATAGCCCATCTCCTATGAAGAGAGCACGTGCTGTTCGAGTGCAACCCAAGAGGGGAGATTAGCACTTCTAGTAACTGGAATAGATTCTTCCACATTTGCTTAAAAAAGAAACGTGTATCTTTTTCCTTCCAGACAGGGAAATGCAAAGGACCGTGAACAGATGAACTTTAATGGACTGCATTGTATATAAAAAGACTTTTGCATGGATAGATTGTAGATGATCTGTTTAACAATCTTTACTGCTCAAAACTTGAAAACATCCAAAATTTCGCACAAATGTGACAAGTTTATCGGTGCCACTCTCTATAGCAAGTAATTTATATAAAATGTATAACCCATCAGCGCTTTAGAGAATAATGTAAATAGTCAAGAGCTAACCTCAAGTGTAGACGAAAATAAGGCAATGCCACCAGCAATACTTAAACCTGTCAAATATGCATTATTGCCGGGAATACCACTCTGAATTGCACCAACACCATAATCCATAACTCCAATGTGGGCAGCCATCAGCAAGACAGCTCGAATATATCGTCCCTCCATAGCTAACTGAGCAACAGCTGGAATTGATGACCACCAACTAGGAATAAGTGGAACAATGGCACTAAAGAATGCTAGTAGGGTTGACATATACAAGAAATGTATATTCAAAAGCCGAAAGAGGAGCCATGTAAAAGCCGCCTGGAAAAAGGCTGCTTTAACTGTAGCCAGCAAAACACTACTTACAGCATCATCTAATACAGCTGCACATCTTGTCCTTGTAGATTTAGATAATGGAAGCATCCCTAACACTTGCTCCATCACACCTCCAGATTTGGAAATGATTAAGTAATGAAGTACAGTGAAGAAGATAAAAGAATCTGCACAAAAGCTCAGGAGCTCAGGAGCACCAGAAAGAACTGTGCTAGTACTTGAAACAACGAGTCTTGCAATCGCAAACACAAGTATTGAGCTATTTGCAAACACGTGTTTTCCAACTCCAAGCCACCTCTCTCCTATTTTCTTTGCTTTATCCAATAGTTCTTCTCTTGGTATGTTAAGATGCTCGAGGATAAAATGACCACCTTGTTGAAGCTCCAAATAAGCACCTTTTAGGTCATATTCTCGACATTTTTGTACTATTGCATGTGTTTTAACCAAAATTGGGTGAGACTGAACTAATTCTGTTGTGTTGGAGTTATTTGCGAGATTTCTTCTCCATTGCCCACGTGCAAGCTGAATAAAGTACTGCTTACCCACATCAGCCAGCTCTGTCATCTGATATTTCTCCGCAAAGACATCTATCTGGCTAGATACTACATCGTATGCCTTACCTGAATAGCTATCAATAAGCTCAGGAATGTTATTTTCCTCCATCCACTGCTTTAATCCCACCTTCTCTACATAGTTACTTCTCTCTACGTGGGATTTCAAGGCAACCACTACATCCTTGCCTTCCAACCCTATTTTATATGAGAACAAGACCAATCCTGATAGAGATCCAAAAATCATCAACACAATCAAAAATATTGCAACCAAATGGTGTAGATTGTTCACTAATGCACCAGTAATCCATGCTTCAAATAATTTGTATACTTTTGTGAGTGGTAACAAAGCCCATTCAAACCAAGTTCGTGCATGTTTCCATCGCCGGCTAGGTTCCACAAGTAAAGATCGTTTAGCTTCCATTTCCAGCTCTTCAATCTCTGGCACAAGACCAAGAAGTACGCCAAAGGAGTAGAAAGTGATCACCACAAAAGGTATAATTGCAAAAGAGATTGAACCCATGTATTCATAGGCAAGTGTCAACACAGTAAATGAAACCAACCATTCTGTAAGAGTTGAAAACTTAACTCTCCTGCCTTGCTGGGACCTTCTTTTTCCAATGAGATGAAGCAAAGCAAGTCGAGCATCAAGTGTGCTAACTATTAAAGCCTTGCATAAGGCCAAAGGAATTGCCAGAAGTGTTCCAAAGAGACCCTGTTTCAAAGAAGTCTCCCAAAAGGATCTGATAGCCTCATGGATAGCTCTCAACGGCATTGAGCATAGCACTGCCCATTGAATAGGCTTTTGGTAGCATCCCAAGAGCTTCCATATTCCATATATCACTATAACAAGAAATATAAGGACGCCATGTGCCATTGCTATATACATTGCAAGTTGATGATATTGTTGGTGCAGACCAGTAACTTCCTTGGAATTCTCATCAGAAATAGATAGGCCAGAATTTTGACAATTATTGAGAATCTGATGTGTGCCATAATGAGCATTTTCTGATATCTCAGTTGCATTGTGATCGGATGAAGGTTTGTGGACACTGAGAGCATGCGCGCTTTCTTTTTTTCTGGGCAGAGGAGGTTTCTGTGCACTTTCAGCTTCATGTGAGTTGGCTACTGAACCAAGAGCCGGAGAGGATCTCGAAGATAAGTACCTCGGTGGCGTAAATTGGGACAAGGGGCTCGAGGCAGCAGTCTCAAACATCTCCTTCCATGGTATAGTGCTTGAGCTACGGTTCAGACTCTTCTCATTTGAATGACTCAGATCTTTCTCATTGGAAATCATGGTGGCAAAATTTTCAGTTTCTATGTCAAATGGGTAATGGAGAAGAACAATTCAAACCCAAAAGTTTATTTTGAGCACTTCTGCAATGTGCTACCCATTGAAGAGACTGAATCTCAATAAACCCAACAAGTCCTGGGTAATGAGGATGAAAAACAGCACACAAAACCTCAACATATTTTCATAGAGCTTGAATCTCGTAACAAATTCTACAATTAGCAGGACACAAAGACCTCCAAATTATTACCTTATAATTTGAATCTCATTAAACCCAAAAAACCCTTGCACATAGATCTCCAAAAATTACCCTGAAATTTGAATCTCAACAGAGCCAAAAAAAAATACAAATCCCTAGATTTTTAACCTAAATCTTGAAACTAACGAGATCTAATAAGGCTTTTAATGAGGATATACAAAAACCTGCAATGGTACTTGAATCTAATGAGACACCATAAATCCTATGAGAAGGACAGACAAAATCCTAAGACACCACTAGAATCTCAACAGACTCAATCAATTCTATGATGATCAAGATGCACAAAACCTTAAAATATTACCCTAGAATCCTACAATGAGTAGAACACAAAAAACAACCTAGGATATTACCATATAGCTTGAATCCCCATAGACCCAATAACTTCTGGAACACAGAAACTCTGAAATATTACCCTCAAGCTTAAATCTCAGCAGACCCAATAAACCCTAAGAGTACCGAAACACCAAAAGCAAAATTCTCAAATTGTATCCTAGAGCTTGAATTTGAATCAACCCAACAAGTCAGATGATAGTCAAGACACAGAAAACGCCCTTAAAAGGTTACCCTATAGCTTGAATATCAACAGCGCCACGAGCAATTATAGATAATATATAAGAGGCTCAGATATACACACCTTGAGGCCCACATGAAGAAGGACATGAGTCTTCCCTGATTTCTTTGATTCTTTTGTGAGGGAGGATAGACCTCTGGAAAAAACAGGAGGAGGAGAAGAAATCATCAATGGAGATGAATCAGAAATGGGGGAAGGGATGATGACAGGGGGATTGCAAATCCCAATCCTTGCTCTTTGTTTCTTGTAATGAGAGGAGGGCCCACTTACACTCCTTCCTTTTCATCTGCACTGTTGGTTGGCTCTTGACATATCAACAAATTCTGTTTGTTTTATCCTATAGGTTAAGGTTTTGGTCTGCCATGGCAATGGTCAACCTCTGTGTGGTTTCTAATATGTGTATATTCTTCATGATGAACTGTTGTGGGCAGCTAGGCTAAGCCAAGCCAACACATCTTTTTTTGTTCTTTTTTTCTTCATCCTTTTGTTTATTATTATCATCCATCCATCCATTTGCCGTTGATCCGTCCCTTTTTCGCCTTTGGATCTTATTGAGCATTTGTTTTGTTTGATGTTTTTTGTGTTTAATGTTTTTTGTTTGCTCGAGGAGCCCGATTCGATGATTACGTAATGTGAGTTGTTTCCTTGGCTTTCCTTCTCTCTTTTTCGCTCTTTGGATTTGATGGATTTAATGTCAATTCAGCTATCATCTCTAGTTGAAAGGGATCGGCAATGGTATCTTTTTTTGGGTCCAAAAAAATAAAAACATTTGCCCTTTAGAAGACAATGATTATCTTTTACTATCTATCTCTGTATTGTGGAGGAATCTTTGTATTTTGGAAAGAGATTCTGGAAATTGGGACTATGTATCAATGGTATAAAGCTGTGTTTTAGGAACAAAACGATCTTTGTAATATGGAGGAATCTTTATATTTTGGAAATTGTGATTCTGTGTTAATGTTATAAAGTTATGTTTTAGGAACAAGTTGTCATTGTGCATGATCCCAACTACGAATTATTGTAATTGTATTTTGATAATGAGCATGACATTACCACTACATGCACAACATCAATGCTACAAAACAAAAGCTTTATCACTACGGCATCATGTTTTATAATTTTGATTTCAAGTAACATGCAAATCCAAGATGTGGGGAAGTCTAAAGTCTCCTTTATACATAAACCTAAGGGTAAATAATGCTTTCACATTTTGCTCGAGCACACATAACATGTTGGGATTTGATGAAGTAAAAAGTCAATCGTTTCCCCAACTCTATTTGCAAGGCCTTTGTGCTTCTTCATTACATTTGGCAATGCATGACCTAGTGTTGTTTGTGAAACAAATTTCTTGTTTATCATGGTTAGTGTGTTCTTTTCAATTGTGGACTTCAAGAAGTTATGCTTCTGTAAATGCCACGACTTTTCTCTTGATGGCATATGTAAATTTGGATATTGTAATATTTGAAAATACGTACAAATTTTGGATGAATCAACATTCAAAGAATATCTCATAGTTAATCTAGGAGAATGGCATGTTGTTAGAAAGAAAGAAAGAAAGAAATCTTAATGTCTTCTAAGACCAAAATTGGCCCATGAGACAATTGGTTTACAACAAATTTGGGGTATTTACCCATTCATCGAAAGTATAAATAAATAAATAAAATAGAACTCAAGCTAAAGAGTTCTAGTAAAAAAACATGTTCGATGGCTTTATACTAGGCCTAGTTTCATTTCCATCCAAGTCTCTCGAAAAGAAGCGAGAGGTCAAAGGGTTTCGACGTGGATGTGGCCCGTGGTCCCAATGTAAACGGTACCCCAACCATAGCTCACCTAATTTCACTTCATTTTGACACTGCTCACTCTTGAATTACTAATATATCTTAGGTCAAATATGTGTTTGTATATATTGTTTAATTTAGAAAGAGGCATATGATTGTAGATATAATGAAAACAAATATATCTAGACTTGGTATAACATGTAAATGTGCACATGATAGTGTTTCTATGCAATCGAAATGCTCCCTACGACATATCAAAGAGGAAATGAGTATGTGCCATACATTTGCAAAGATTGCACGAAGTTTGCTCCGTTGAACTTATTTATACTAGCTACAAACAATTTAATCTTTGTTACAATGGTTTTCTAAGTTTAAACTTTTTCTAGGTCATGCCTCCTATGTACCAACCTAGTGCTCCTAGGGTGACAACCTTATGACCCTTGTCATTATGGCCAAGACTTGTGATGGTTAAGCTAGATCCAAATATTGCATTGTTATGTTCAAACAAAATAAAACCTCCTCCTTGCTCTTTTGTAGCCAAGTCAAGCTTGTAGTGACTCATTGAAGAGGCTCAAGACTTGTTTTTAGATGCTATTTTGATATATTGAAACAAGAGCATTTCCATTTCATAAATAACCTTTACACAATTATACTTCCTCATTATTCTCCTTTAGATCTATATCGAAACAAGAGAATATCCTCTTCATAAATACCTTTTACACAATTTTACTCCTTCATTGACCTCTTTTTGACAATCACAAACTCCATTTCCATCACAAAATCTCACTCATTGAGTGTGAAGATAAATCGCAACGTGTAAGCAACTTTATACATTGACTATTAGTGTTTTTGAGTCACTTATTATCATCTAACACAATAGTTATAGTTGGCATGCATTAAACCTTCTTTAATCTATGTTCATTCTACTTTGCTACTCAATGACAGATTTAATAAAGCCTTGCTTGTCAAAAAATTGACTTTAGCTCAACACTTCCAGAAAGTTAGGAATAAACAATACAATATTTGTCCTTTTTCGAAAGGCATCAAATATCCAATCAATTCAAGCAAGGAAAACTTATTTGAAAATTTTGACGGCATGGAAAATTATTTCATGCATTGAAAATTAAATCTTCCCATTGTAAAACTACAAATCTCTATTTTCTAAGATTAAGAGAGCATTCAAATATCTCGATCCATAAATGAGAATATGCAATTGCAGTAAATAAATTAGCACCACAAATTATAACTTACTCTTCATTGTCCTTGGATTGAGAATGAGCAATTGCAGTAAAAAGTGAAAGGCCAAATTAAAGCTTACTCTTCCTTGTCCTTGAATACTAGTTGTGGTAAAAATGTAAACATGTGTGAACCATCAAGAATCAAAAAATACAACTCAATAATTGAGGTTATTAATCAAGGAGCAAATGAGGTGCCATTAAACTTGGAAAGTATTGCATGCTCCATTATAGTTTCAGGTGTTTAAAGCACACTTCAATTTATTACAAAGATTTGTATTTCCACCCAGCGGTATATCAGAAAAAATAGGGTGATGTCAGGATGTTATACAACTATTTATATATATATATACATGCAAAATTTTGATGCCAAAATTCTCACTGTGTTAAATTCACAGAGGTATGTGTTGCCATTGTTGGTGAATTTATAAATATTATTTAGAATTGTCCTGCTCTTATGTCCCTGTCCAACCTTTCTGCATTCAATGTGCCAGGAAGTTCCCGGAACCCCTCGTTGAAAATTGAATATGCACTGAAAGGACATTATTAGTATCTCGTTCCAAAAGTGTTTATATGAGCACTAATAATAAGACTAAGTGGGCATATGTCGAGTACAAACCTTACTTCTCCCTCTTGGCGCTTCCCTAAATTTATGAATATAACAGCAAATGCAGTTATCAGGATCTGCACAGGCAAAGTACAGCCAAGACAAAGAATTATTTAACTCGTTAAAATCTTCGTTATCTTATATGTAGGCTTTACCCACACAGACAATCAGTAGTTCCATTAATACTTATTTAACTTAGCAAACACATTACCCTTCAAAACCTATTGAATCCAATTGCAAACCCAACTCAGTGCCATTAATATATGTTTTACTTGTC